>NC_082391.1:6335862-6360862 GCF_031168955.1 Gadus macrocephalus | reverse complement strand
ATGCAGTTTGGAGGAACCAGCCAGAGGAAGATAGATTTTGTATCCAACCCAAAAACTCCCAGCCTTCCCATCAGGCCTCCCTCCAAAGCCACTCCCCTAAAGCGTATGACTAGCTTGCTCACTTTAGTACACTCTGGTAGTGTGCAATGAGTGTCAGGTAAGTAGACAGACAGGTAAGCCATCCAATCGTTTCATTCGTGCCGAATGTGATGTTTGGCTTAGCAAGCCTGCCACAGCCTCTGATACCAGATTGTTTATTTAGTTTATTTAGTGTTTATTCGATTTATTGATTGTTGTCGGGATGTTGAGAATTTCCACAAATACAACCAAAAACATGTAAACAAATATGACCAATATAATGCATAAAAAAAATATTGCCTGACCCAGATTTAAATTTTTTATTTAGTTGTTGACATTATGGTTTTAAACTGGAGATGAACATATGCAGAATTTAGTATATTGTTATTATTTCTGATGGATATTACAGTATCAATGAGACCAAAAATATCAAGCTATGTTCTAATAGCCATAGCTTGATAAGGTAAGATTGGGTTGTCTCCTAATTTAGATGTGAGTTTAAGCTATGGAGAAAAGCCTTTCTATAAATATCAGCGGCCACAGCTGAGCATTAATGGGGCTTCTCCTCCTCCACAAGCCGGTGACTCAAGCTCACCGACTATCTCCCCCTGACTCCCCTTCAGATACCCCTGACATGTATGGAGCAGATACAGCAGGTGGTTAGTGAGGTCCCCCCTTCACTGTAAAGCGTCTTTGAGTGTCCAGATAAGCGCTATATAAATTCAATCTAGTAGTAGTATCTAGTAGATACAGTCATGTCTAGAGTCTAGTGAGTCATGCTGCTTACTAGTCCATACACCCAAAGATCATGTGAAGTTGAATATCTCTACAAAAAGCAGTGTGTAAGAATAATGAATAGCAGTCAGTAACAGGATCACATTCTCTAACAAAATTAAGGCAAATTAAGTACTCCTGAATAATGTAACAAATATATGGTACTTGCAATTCAATATTTCAAATATGTCAGATGTTAGCAGTACAATGATATTCAAGCTCCCTAATTCGCTAACAATTTAATAATAATAAAATACAAAGTAGGGTGAAACGTTATCTGCGGTTCTTGCGCCCCCTTTACCGGACAACTACAGGAACTGCCTTTATTTACACAACACCCACAGAACACACAACCATCACAAGGCTTATCCTACCACCCTAAACACCGCAGTGGCGGAGTCCGAATTTCCCACCTCCACCTTCAACTAGGTGTGTACACTATAACTGCACCACTGTAACCACCTAATGTCAGAACCGCAAAGGACCCAGGAGGCATGCGTAAAGTCCAACTAATAACGGTCTGGACCCTCAAAGGATCCTTTGCGGCACTCAGGACCGGTCGCCACAGTACTAAAGATGCCCAGGATGGTATATCGTTGGCAGTAGCAGATTCTCACAAAGCATTGTTTACCTTTGCTATTCCCATCGGTGAAGCGCTGTATATTCTGTGGAGAAATGTTGTGCCCTCAAGTCAAAGTAGATTGCAGTCAAATAACATGCACAGTAGATATGCAAGATGACAGCTCATAGTTCAGTGTATTTCATCGGTTGGCATCCTCAAGTAACCCTGAGGATGCATAACCTTATGTATCTGAAAGGATGGAAGACAACAAAGTAAGACAACGTAAGAAAGGTAAATCAATGAGGATCGGAGTGGCACGCATGGGCGTAGACTGTGGTGCAAAGCAAGAAGAATCACAGACGGGTTTTAGGGGTGACCCAAATTCTTGTTTGCCTCAAATTCTATTGGCGTCAAAGACATGATCAAAAGCAGGGTGAATCAGCTTCGACATCCCAGGAGACCCCCAAATCCCAAACAAGTCTGTTGCTTTCATCTGGTGGACTTGAGGGCTACTGCTAATGCCTTGCGGGGCTTTTCCGCAGGTAAGATCTTGCCCAGAGTGAGATTCTGTGTCAGCATTGGCTTGACAAGTCATCGCCAGCTCTGTTAATTCAGGTACACTCCTCATACCAGACAATCAGATAGATATTCAATTTGCTTGACCCTCATTCTCTTCTCTTCCTCTCCATCCTGGCCAATATTTGGTTCCACCTTTGCCGTGTGATGTAACCATCTGATAGAAGCACTGAGAAACGTTAACCTATTTAATGAAAATGCTTCTTAATAAACCATGGGTTGTACATGGAAGCCTGGCTCACTTAGTTCACCAAAGAGCTCCTCCCGTAGAAGGGACAACACAGTACTGCTCCAGTGGTTTTAGAGCAACTTGTGTGCACGGTTTTCTTACACTGGTGACCTTGATGCAAAGTAGGCCTAATTAACAGTAAAGGTTGTCTTTGTGTTAGCGCATGTGTGTTATGTGCGCTAATGGAACATGTGTTTGAATATCATTTGACAACGATAGGCTGCTCATTGCCAAAGATTAGGTTCTTGTACAGTAATGTAGGTTGAGGGTTAGGGTTCAGAAGCACACACCCTGTCTGAGAGAGGACACAGGGTTAGGATCCACTGCTTGCTCTAACTGCTGCCCTAATCCTACTGTCAGGGACCCTCTGACTCAAGTCTCCCTCCACTGGTTTAATATTTACAGACGCGCTTCTCTACTACGCTTACAAACCTAGAAAATACTAATTAATGCAGCAACTATGTGACCCCTTTTAGAGCAGTAGTCTTCTACCAGCATGATGATATTAGAACTCCACTGAAATATTTATTGCAACTAACTAATTTCCTACTTAATAATCCCCTAACCTTCCACTTCTCCCAAAGAATATATCTGCCCTCGTGCTCGCTTTCAGGGTGCGACTCACACCGTGCCATTGGGGGAGCTCAATCTACCAGTCACTTAGCATCACTCGCCCCCCAATCAAATGTGTGTGTTTGAACACCCTTATCAGGAATGGAGGCGGTATGGGGGGCGGTCAGAAGGGCATTGAATGTTTGCACACTCTTTTTGCCGGTTTTCATTGAATAATAGCTTTGCCAAGCTTCCTGTCCATGGCTGATTCCAACGGGACAATATGATTTCAGCCCTTCTCTAATCTTGCCACCAGAAAGGCTTTAATGCCACTGTAACTTTATTATATGGCCTTCATCAATGGGCAGCACTGTGTTCATATACAGTGTTGCGGGAAGATGATGGAGGGGGATCATTGAAGATTAGAGGTTTGCTCAAATTGAACACATTTTACAAGTTAGGCCGATGTTTATGATCAAATAATTTGTTACAATCTCGATTAAATAGTTTGATACACAGAAATGTAAACAGACAAAACACTCTGTAGTTGATTCATATTATGTTTATTAAATCACCTCACCATGAGAAGTAGCTTAGAGATTGTTTGTCTTTTGGCCTCGTTTAAACATTAAGTAGGGCCTAGCTCTATTTATGCATTATTTATTCACCTGCCAGACGGCTACGCCACCGTGTCAAAACTTCCTGGGCAGTCATTTTAATTAATAAAAGTATTACATAATTATAAAACCATAACTAAATCTGACCTGAAATTCAAACATGACTTGTATTTAGAACAATCATCAAGAAACGATTATACAACATGAAGATGATTTTCACAGTAGTAATACTAGAATTTCAGACAACCACTACAAGCTCAATGCTACAAAATAATGAGGAACATAGCTTGTTCCCGGCTCTAGATGTGTCTCACATTATAACTGATCATCGTCTGGTACCGCCATCGCTAGGAGCTAGCAAAGGCACAACTTTTCTCGGTTTTGGGACCTCAGTGGTGGAACGAGCTCCCTGCCGCTCTCAGGACCGCAGAGTCACTCACTATCTTCCAAAAAAGACTCAAGACTCACCTGTTCAGAGTCCACCTCGACACTGCATAGCCACCCTCCCCCTTCTGGCCACCATTGTACACTGTATTGTATTGTGTTGTATTGTATTGTATTGTATTATAGTACTTAACTGTGTAGCAGCTGCAGTAGCTGCTATCATTGCTGTAACACGGGGAATTGGTTAGCCTAGCGATTGCTGTACTTGCACTTGGTTCTATGAACATCCTTTCTGTACCGACAGCGATATATTGATGCACTTCTTTTGACAAATGTACTTATTGTACGTCGCTTTGGATAAAAGCGTCTGCTAAATGCCCTAAATGTAAATGTAAATGTAAATCATCATGACATACTGGCAAGAACTCAATATATCAGTATATATATCAAAATATAAATATATCAACATATCCGGCTCCCATTTTTTACATTGTTTACAAATAATTGGATAAATAAGTTACTCCGTACTGAATATGGTTAAGATCATCCAGTTGGTTCATGTAATACATAGCATCACTTACTGAGTTAAAACAACCTTTTGGAAGTTCTACTACCCTCAGCTCAGGAAAGAGTACATTTAGGTTTTGCTACATGTTGGACATGAATATTTTTAATGTAGACACCCAAGGGTAGGGGGCCAAAAAAGAAGAAGATAGGACATCATCTGTGTGCCTCCATGCTTCCTCCCTTGATCACTTATCTAGTAGGACTATTTCTTATTTCTGAGTCCTGTGGAGTCTTGTGTTCTCAGACTGAACAGCGTGTGTTTTGACCGGAGGCCTTAGACCTCCTTTAATACTGCATTCTGGATATAAAATATCCAGCTGTGAGCAGTATATTTTGTCTATCTGGAGATAGTGTGTGCGCGTGTGTGTGTGTGTGTGTGTGTGTGTGTGTGTGTGTGTGTGTGTGTGTGTGTGTGTGTGTGTGTGTGTGTGTGTGTGTGTGTGTGTGTGTGTGTGTGTGTGTGTGTGTGTGTGTGTTTTTGTGTGTGTGTGTGTGTGTGTGTGTGTGTGTGTGTGTGTGTGTGTGTGTGTGTGTGTGTGTGTGTGTGTGTGTGGCTGTGTGTGTGTACACATGTCTGACACATGTTGTTATTCAAGTGGCTTAGTGGGTGTGAGAGGACTAATGAGTTTTATGCAGAGTTGAGTGGATAGGGGTCTCAGGGGGTTAAGTAGTTTGACACTCTGCCACATGACATTAATACCACAGCTCTGTTAACTATGTGGACCGGAATAAAACTGACAGGAGATTGGTCTCTTCAATCACTGCCGGCCCTGTGTCTTAACGACGTGTAGTTCTGTCCACCAAATGATTTGCGCATAATCTGAATCCAAAGCCTTCTGAACTGTTGTGACCTCAGTTTCCCCAAGAGCATTGGGAACATTTTAAAATAAGGGTTAAAAAACGTAACCATTAATTAACATTAGTTATGTCAGTAAACAGCATTAACTAACAACTAACAGTTAACTAATTTGCTACAAATCTTTTATTAATTGCCTCACCCTAACTCCCTAAGCGTTAACCCACTAGGGGGTCATCCTAACCATATTATTTATTAGTGCATAGATTAATACCATCAGTCAACATGAACTAGTTAATTATTACAAGACATTTATCGAACTGTTAATTCTCTGTCAGTATATTGTTGCTTAACGCTTACTGCATTGACTACTGTTAATTCAAGGTTAATAATCTGACCCTTTCTGTAAAGAACATTTGTTACGACTTGAAAACGGATACAATTTTTGTGCCAATTTTATGAGGAGAAAATAATAATAACGAGCATAATTAGCAAGGCTTTAAAACAAATACTTAAGAAAACTATTTTACAAAAATGTATGCCCACTTACAGCCACTGAGTTAGAAGTACTGAAATGAAAATTAAACAAGTCAATCATCTGTGGAACGGGCAGGGCTCGAAAAACTCCAGCCAATGATTTCCAGAGCCACCGAGTTGCATTGGACAGTAAGTACGTCAATCAAACGGTCGCACTGCACTCCCCCTCCCCCGCTCCCCGCGCAACCCCTTCGTGCACGTACTCAAAGCTCGTGACCCAGAGCAAGCTTCTGTTTGTTGTTATCCTGCGGTCACTGGAGCTAGCTAAGTAGCTAATGGCTCGCTCACACGCATCTGTGTTCACTCATGCATGATTGCGCGTCCATGTACTTGGAATGGGTGGAGTCAGAGTCAGCGTTGAAGGAGAGAGGGTAGGACCATTTGAGTTGTTTATTTTCAAAATCTGCTGGCGTTTCGCAAATCCCATACCCAACCTTTAAAATCATTGTTCTTTTAAGTAATTTTAAAATTGCTGGCTGTCAAAATGTGGATGACTTTGCTGATTGTATATCAAGTGAAATATTATTCTCTTGATAGAACACCTCATTCTTCTTTGAGTATTTTATCTAGCCCAATTATTAGTGCTAAAACTGTAGCTGCAGCAAGACAAGAAATTATTACTCATCGAGCTAATAAAAAGTGTAAGGACAAACTCATTCAACTAAGGTTGTAACTGCTCAAATTCATTTTACTCATGCTACTCAAACAGGCAAGCATCATCTGACCTCAAATAACTTTGTTTTTCCTGGAATGAATGTCAAATATCACAGAGTTATGAAACTCCCCCCGCGTTGGCTTTGTTTTTCCGGAGGTTTCTCACCTGTCTTGCAGTTGCTTACGTAGGAGCGAAAAAGCTCTCTGCTCTGCTCAATATTTCGCAATATTTTCCAGAGACTCTGAGCCTCAGACTCATACCTTGCTGCTCTCTGCCTTCTAATTATTGTTGTTGTTTGCCCTTTCCCTCCACTGACTAAACCCCAAGCTGTTAAGACACTGACTACATAATTGACTCTTCGGGGGTTGCCAGATCTGTGGGGCCGCGGCCCAAAGCCGGGTCAGTGTTTTACCGACATTAACACAGGTTTTCCCGGAGAGCTGGTGAAAGGTAGGCTGCTGGCTGCTCTGTCTGTGTTTTGGCAGAAGATATTCCGCAGATGGGCCGGCCTGGCATTCCAGATCCGCCCCACACATACAGAGTATATAGTAATACTTGTGTAAGCGTTATGTACGATATATACAATGCCTCAGTCCAAACTAATTTTGAGGAATTAGAAGAGCCAGGCCAGGCTCTTCAGGCCACGTTCATCCCCTATTTTACTGGACATTATCGTCAGAATCAAGCTCCCTAGATCTGGTCAAAAGGGAGGTATTCACTATTGAAAACGTCATGTGTCAATTCAATTTTGAAGCCTCTATTTAACAGGCATGAGCAACTGGGACCATCATTATAATAGAGTAATTGGATTGTACTGTTCAATATGCTTTGCACCTGACTGGAATCCTTACCAAAAAAAAGAGCAATTTATAAGACAATAACAATAACTCTGAAATTACCAAAAATGGCATCTCTCACTTCTCTCTTTGTAATCTTCTCTGTAAGATATGGTTCATTTGGAAGGTAAAATGTAAAATTAAATGGCTGTCTTAAAAATCATAAAAATCATTATGCCTTATTATAGTAACAGAGAAAAATAGGCATTGATAAGTATGTTGACGATCATAGAAGAATATATCTATTATTACCATGTTTAAAACAAAAAAGAGGGCCCCCAAGTATTGGAGTTGGAAGATCATTGGTCCAGTTTAACCTCTGATTCTACTCTCTCTGCCGTTTGTGGAATTATTTGAAGGTTTAGGTCAGTCTCTGCCTTTCTTTGGCTCTTTGAGTTCCCCTTATCTGTCTCGGTCTCGGTCTCGGTCTCGGTCTCGGTCTCGGTCTCTCTCTCTCTCTCTCTCTCTCTCTCTCTCTCTCTCTCTCTCTCTCTCTCTCTCTCTCTCTCTCTCTCTCTCTCTCTCTCTCTCTCTCTCTCTCTCTCTCTCTCTCTCTCTCTCTCTCGCTCTTTCTCTCTCTCTCCCTCTATCTCTATCTCTATCTCTCTCTCTATCTCTCCTTCTGTCGTTTGTGAAAGCATTTTAAAGTTTAGGTCAGTCTCCTCCTTTCCTTGGCTCTTTTAGTCTCTCTCACTCTCTCTCTCTCGCTCACTCTCGCTCTCTTGCCCTGTGTTAATTCATATGGTCTGTGTGTGTGTGTGTGTGTGTGTGTGTGCAGGTGAACACTGCGATGCACGAGGCCAAGCTGGTGGAGGAGTGTGATGAGCTGGTGGAGATCATCCGCCAGAGGAAACAGGTCATCGCTGTGAAGATCAAGGAGTCCAAGGTACATGAAGAATTCTCGCTCGACCGCCGCATGCGACCTGTTCACCTCAGGGTCTTACTGCCGTTTTATGTAGACAAAGAGAGAGACCCATGACTATGTCATTAAGAAGAAATTCTTATCCAAAGTTTGAAAGTGAAAGCAATTAAGGAGAACTGAGGGATTATATGTTTTTACAGGTAGGATGAGGACTCTAAGCCACGAACCAATAACCTTTTTTTGGCCGTGACTCCAACACCATAGTCAATATAAACCTGCCCCCACTTGACTATAATATTAGGATAAAGATGTTATTGATGTATATATGGATGCATGTATGCATGAATATCTTGCCTTTGTGTGTTGCCAGTTCATTGCTTTCATAGTGGACTGGGTGTCAACTAAGGCATAAAGAAACTCTTGCTGTTGTCTTTGAAATTATTTGTCAGTTCTCTCTGAAAGATGATTGGCAGGGACATGCCGTTCTGAAAAATCGGACAAAATACTTTATTATTTTAAATACGTTGAGTGCTTGGAGCTTTTGATGGACTGTATCGTATTTTAGTTGCAGACTTTGCAGCTGAAATGTGCATGCTGGTATTCTGAAAGTCATTTTTCCTGAGCCGTTTCTTCTAATATTGTCCTACATTATTCTGCAACCCCCAAAAAATTGCATGTACTGTATGTATGTTTGTTTCTGGGATGGTGATTCACCGAGGCGCATTTGTCCCCAATTTGAATGTTGAGGATATGGGTCCAACGGTTGGCTGGAACACAAATTATCTATATGTAACATGTATTGGATAGAAAAACATTTCAAAAAGTATTTTTATAGTTTCTACTTCCTAAAATACAAACGGTGATCGATCTGTCACCAATTTATAAACTGCGCTGCAAAAAAACCATCCACAAATCAATGGTGCTTCCAATAAACAAGCCCAGAACCTCTGTGTCTCTTTTACAAATGCATTTCTAAAAACACCATTATAGACATTAGCTTCGAAATATAAACATTCTTAAGGCCTCCAGTCGACCCGTGAGGCACTGTTCACCACTAGGCATGTGGTTTAACGTATCAAAACAGGGCTGGTTTGCTCAGGTACGCATGGTGCTGCATCTGACGGTAGGAGGTACCGTGTTCCAGGCCTGTACTGCTGTCGTTGCTGTCAAGGCCAACAAAGCCAAACTATGTGTGGTTGATTCACAGCATTTATCATGCTGTGCCATTACTGTACCACTGCTTTTATAAGGGGCAATGTCCATTATTTTAAAGGTGACACATTATACCAGCAGGTTTATTTAAAAACGGCTTTTAACGGCTAATCACACTCACACCTGGTGGTATAATATGTCACCCTTAGGTTGAATGTTATTGAGTTGAGGGTCCAGTTTGTAGAATTAAGTAGCAGCTAGCAGTGAGGTTGCAGATTTCCACCAACTGAATACCCCTCACCCCCCACCCCTCACCCCCACCCCCCTCCCAAACTACATTCAAAGACCTATAATTATCGTTATCTGTAATCTGCATTCATCATTCATCTCGATAGCAGTCAGCGCTAAAGGCCAATGTTTACTAGCACTGCTGTATGTGGATATAGGTTGCTTTTGATGACATCAAAGTGTGCAGTTGTATTGAAGCAGTTTTGTTTCAGATTCCAACTTTCTCCAAAAGAGTGATAGCCTACTTTTCGTTATAGAACAGGGAAACTACCTCAAAACTACCTCATGAACGTATTAAAGAATACACACCCACTTATAATAATTCCCCTCATCCACAAACTGCCAATCGGTTCAGTATTTTACCCTTGGATAAAAATTGACCTTGAATCCTCTAAATACATTGGATATTTTGGGTGTCTGGGGGTCTGGATGTGTGGAGCTCTGTCTGGCCTGCGGTTGATTTTGATGTCTGCTCCTGAGATGGGGTTAAGCCTCTAGGACCCTTAAATATATCGCCAGGTTGTGTGTGTGTGGGTGTTTGGAGCTCTGTCTGGCCAGCGGTTCACGTTGATGTCGGCGTCCGAGTGAGTAAATGTGAAAATGTGTAAGAACATTTTAGACAATCCAGGATTGGAGTAAAGTTTTTGTTATAAATAGTGAGTAGGAATGTGGGTTGGTTAGTTGGTTAGCCTAGTTAGTGAGTTTGTTTGTGTGTGTCTTTCTAAGAGGCATCCCATCCAATCCAGGCTTCTAGGTCACAGCATCTGCTAGACAAACGGAAGAGTTGCACAATGGATGAGGGATGAAAAGATTCAAGCTGAGTTGGTCCATGTGCTCTCAGCGTAGAGTGTCTATCTAGGCTGCCTGTGAAGACGAGGAGCACGTTTACACGCCACTGACTAAGCCGAGTGAAGAGAAATAAAATACCAACAATTATTCTGAACATCAGAAAGAACACAAAACTTCAGACAAACACTTCAGACTGCTTCTTTATGTCTGTGTGCGTGTGCGTGTGTGTGTGTGTGTGTGTGTGTGTGTGTGTGTGTGTGTGTGTGTGTGTGTGTGTGTGTGTGTGTGTGTGTGTGTGTGTGTGTGTGTGTGTGTGTGTTTGTGTCTGTCTGTGTATGCGATGCTCCCCAAATCCTGCAAGCCCTGGAAGTGAAGTTCGGGAGCTTGACCGAGATCCCCTTAAGGCCGCAGAGAGACAGATCGGAGACTTAAAACATACTCAGAAGTGGGGAGACGGAGCTAAGAGCTGAAAGGAGCCAGTGTGTCTGACTGATGGGGTTGGGTGCTGGTGCACGTATTTTCCACTGTGACTTATGAGAGAAAGAGATCAGCGTGTGTTTTGATGAAAGCATGAGTGGTGAAGGAAGAGAGGAGAGGAGAGGAGGCACAGTAGGAAGGAAAGGGGAGGAAAGGGAGGGTGGGGAGTGACGGAGGAGAGAGATCGAGGGACAGAGGAGGAGAAGAGACTAGAGAGGATGGGTTTTAATGGTGGCTGAATACTAAGTGGAGAGGAAAGTCTTCATGTCCCAGCACACGCACATAAATACGACACTAAACAGTGTGATACATGACTTTTGGATGGTTTGTTTCTCATAGATTGAGTAGTAATACACGTTTGCATGTTTTGAATGATGCAATTAATCAGGCGTTAGGTAAATGATATCTGGAGCATATGCCCCATCTCATCCACTTAAGCAGAGTACATTAAATACCTGAACCCCTACCCTCCCTCACTTCAATCTCACACGTGCTCTGTCTTTCTCTTGCTCTCAATAGGTATGATTCCATTCAAAGTTATATGCACATTTTCAATTTGAGTAATAAAAAAGTCAATATCGCAAAATGTTTAGGAAGGTGGAAAGTTTGTGTATCGATTAAAGGTTAATTAGTAAATGCAATGGGAACTGATTCAGCCAATTAATGTGAATAAATTCCAACAGATATTACGTGACTGAGAGCTTTCGCTGGAATAAACTGAGGTTGGTTACCGGGACTGCTCTGAGTGCACATATCTGTAATATAAGTCGTACAACTCTCCTTCCCTCTGTCCAGTGTTCTCTCCGTCTCCAGGCTTTTATCGAGGTTCTAGGCCCACTTCTTCCACAGCCGTATAATTGTGACTGACGGAGAATTATCACCACCTTCTTCTTATCTTGATGAACCAAGTACTAATAGCCCCTTTTATTTACCTGCTAGTAGTGAAGGCAAATGCACATAAATTGTCATTCCTTTTGAAGAAATTCAGAAAATTTGGTTAAAATGTGCAATACATTATGATGGATATCCTGCCTTATTTCTGTCTCTCTATCTGTCTATCAGTCTGTTACCTCGTAAGCACTCTGTCTTGTGTAGTGAAAGCAGATTATGATAATGAACAGCTGTGTAGGGTCCAGAACACTAGGAAGGGCGTGGTATCGGAGCAGTATCCAGTATCCACCGAGGCTTTCTGTACCCACCCCTGTATTTGAAGCCATCCTCTGCTTTCCATACTGTATCTGTGTCTGTCGTCTGATTTACATAATTTCACTTAAAAAGACTCATATGTATGAAAGAAATCGATGGAAAAACATGCAGAGGCCATTTACAGTTTTTTTCCATCGCTAACGAGCGCTTACCTATACTTAAAATACTTTTTCTAAACTCTTAACACAGACTTACACCTACAAAACACAATTGGCCAAATAGATCATTTTCTTCTCAAAAGCACATTTTGTTAACTATATACTAACTCTTCATTTCAAAATAGAAGACATCTTTCTCTGCACACACTAACTTTACCAAAACACTGGACATCTGACTCAAAATGAAATTATTCTTTCAAAGAATAACTCTTGTTTTCACTTCACAAGGAACATGCAGCCAATCAAAGTACACCAGGTTTCAAAATACTGGCTATTGTGGACATTACAAAAACTGCATAGACTTTTATGTTTCAGTTTTACAGGTATTTGCATGCAAAACTGTTTTTTACGCCAAATTTTTTGGTTGGGAACTGTACTGTATATCCACATGTAATGTTCACATTCAAAAGCATTCCAGTAAAAAGCGAATCAGTTTTTTTTTCTTTACTGTTTACTACAGGAGGTATAGTAGAAATACTGTTTACAGTATGATACAACAGAAAACGTTTTACAGTATCGTTTACTGTAAAGTTAACAAAATATCCATGAACAAAAAAGCAACAGCAAAAAGCCCAGTAAAAAGGGAGAACTAAAAAAAAACACAAAATTCCTTTATCTAATCCCTGCGATCTTCAGGGTTAGGCCACAAGTTTTCATCCACATCGCATCTGATGTTATCCAAGGCGATACACCTTGGATAAAACCGCTTGGAATGCCTGATCCACCCTTGACAATCATCAACTGTGATGTCCCTGCAGCCAGCATCCATGGCTTCAAGGAGGGACAACTGGTCATGTGGCTGATGGTCATAGACTTTCCACCTCCATGTAGAAAATAACTCCTCTATGGGGTTGAGGAAAGGTGAATAGGGTGGAAGAAATAGACGAATCAGTCTTGGGTGGACCTCAAACCATGCTGTAACTGCTTGTGAGTGATGGAAGGCCACGTTGTCCCAGGTGATAACGAAGGTCCTCCTGTTTTCACCCTCCTGATCCTGCTCTGGAACCAGGCGCTGGTGGAGATCATCGAGAAAAGCAAGGAGGCGCTCGGTGTTGTAAGGTCCAACCTGACATTTGTGGAGGAGTGATCCTGCATTTGAAATTGCCGCACACATAGTGATATTTGCCCCTCTCTGTCCAGGAACATCAACTGTGGCCCTTTTTCCAATGACATTTCTTCCACGTCGACGCCTTTTGGCCAGATTAAATCCTGCCTCATCCACGTATACGAATTCATGAGGGGCCTGGTTGGCCTCCAATTCCATAACTCTCTGAAACAAAATTTATGTAAATCATGCCATTATAGTACTATATACCATACAGTACTGTAACCTATTACTGAGTAGGTTACCTACTTGAAAAGTGCAAAGCTTATAGAACTGTACATTGAATTGAATATACACACTATACCTGGACATATTGTTGTCGTAGCACCTTGACTCGCTCACTGTTCCTCTCAAAGGGAACAGTGTAGAGCTGTTTCATCCGCACTCTGTGTTTGGACAATGTCCGCGTAATGGTTGCGAGGCTGATGCTATTGATATTGTGAAATATCTCTTGGTCCTCCAAAATTCTGCTTTGAATCTCATGCAGTTTAATTGCGTTATTTGCAACAACCATATCTACTATGGCAAGCTCTTGTTGATGATTAAGGAGCTTACCTCTTCCCCCAGAGGGAGGAAGACGTTGCATTCTTTTGAGGGACAAAAAACAACAACATATGCATTACTGTATGGACTCATTGACATGTCAAGTGAGAATAGAAACAATCCATGTAAAATGCAAACTTACCTGTTGGTTTGTTGAAAGATGCGTATAATTGACGCAACCGTTGACCGCCCCAAATTGGGCTGTACTCTTTCACCAGCCTCCCTTAGTGAAAGACCGTGGTTTATCACATGGTCAATGATAGTGGCACGAATTCCATCACTCACCACTGCCCTTGTAGCCCTTAGAATGCCACCACCACGCATTCTTATACCTCTACCTTGCCCTCTCCTTAGGCCTGCTCTTCTCCCTGGACCTGCTCCTCTCACTACTCCTGCTCCTCTCACTACTCCTGCTCCTCTCACTACTCCTGCTCCTCTCACTACTCCTGCTCCTCTCACTACTCCTGCTCCTCTCACTACTCCTGCTCCTCTCACTACTCCTGCTCCTCTCACTACTCCTGATCCTCTCACTTCTCCTGCTCCTCTCACTACTCCTGCTCCTCTCACTACTCCTGCTCCTCTCACTACTCCTGCTCCTCTCACTACTCCTGCTCCTCTCACTACTCCTGCTCCTCTCACTACTACACCTCTCACTGCTCCTCTCACTGGGCCTGCTCTTCTCCCTGGGCCCCTTGCTCTAACTCTTCCTCGTCCAGACATCTTTTTCGGTTTCTGTTTCCAAAAACATCACTCCTCAAAGTCCTCCTTTTAGTAATGCCATTGATTCTAAGCCAGAGTGGAATCAGCTGTGGTTGACCCAATATACCCAACATACATCAGCTGTGTGTCAATTATTCAATTGTTTGTTTATTATCAGCTGAGATATATTGTTTTAGAACTGATATTACTGTATTGCAGAAGCAGAGGTTTTTATACTGTATCTAAGGTTTGGAATATTGTGTTTGCAATTGTGGGATGTTGTGTGTTAACATTTGTAAATAATACAAAAACAATCCATAATTTTGTTTGGAGGTATAGCTTGTCTGTTAAGAAAATGTAAGCATTATATAAATGTGTTCACTGACTGCATATTGTGTGAAAACAACATGAAATGGCCACAAAGGACCGATGTTGTGCTAATCGTGTTTAGAGTTTTGAAAATGTGACTACTGTTTAGAAAAACGCTTGTTAGCGACTGAAAAAAACTGTAAATGTTGATCTGTCCATTTTCTGTTTTAACCCAGAAACCCCTAATAACCCTAACCCTAACCCTAATACAATAACTCTCATAGGTTTGGTTTATGCCCTTAAGATACTTTAGGAAAGGTATGGTTCTGATTTAGCTTTCTTTACAGAGTTAACTATGCATTAAGCTAATACAATAAGCTTAATAGTAATTACGCTGCATCAATAGGAAATAGTATTTAAGCATCCCCTGTGCGAAAGTAAGAACGCGTTTGAATGTTATGATTCTCCGAGGCCCTGACAGTCTGAACTGAACTGAACTCTTTATTAAAGAATGTTTCAGAAACAGCTGACAAAGTATGTCCGTGTGGCAGTGAAGTCTGAGTGCGTTGGTAACAGTTTTGGAAGGTAATGAAAACTGGAAATGGCCTGCATTTTAATATTGTGTCTTTGAACAACGCAGGCCGGTCAACGCACACACGCAAAACGGTGTGCACAAATATGGCTGAGTACTATCTGTCCACATCTAAGTCAATCTGAGTAGGAGCCTCAACTATTTTTTCTTCTGCAGACCATTACATTTGTTCGAAATGTGATTTTCTTTCCTATTCCCCACAGACCAAATTTATTTAGAGAGGAAGAAACCCCAGTGTTGATTTAGCTGAAGGCAGACATGTTTTTTTATTCAGACAGTGAAAAAGTTATATAGTGCAGTTTAAAAAAAGTGTTTTCAAAAGGGAAAATTCAAGGACATCCTTGCTACACTCAAAACTCTGAAAGCTACATTTACTGATCATGTACTGTACATCAAAGTGTCCATTGAACATATTTGTCAGTAGAGAACCATCTACACGTTTCTGGATGGAAGCATTATGAAAGTGCTCCACTAGTCCAAAGCCACATTCGGTTAACAGTCTCTACTCTGTTCTCTCTAAAAGGAAATAAATTACCATTTATGAGTCACTATTTGATAATTGAAGGAGAAACGTAAGATTCTTTCTCAACGACATCTGTCACGTAGTCCAACGTGGCCGTGTGGAGGTTTGACTCCAGGTTCTGGGTTCAAACCCCAAACGTCCACAGTCGACCGCACTTTGCCTTGAGCCGGGCCACCCTACCCTACTCAACGCCTTGTTGTCCGTCTGTCCAGGTGATGAAGCTCCGTAAGCTGGCCCAGCAGATCGCCAACTGCCGTCAGTGTCTGGAGCGCTCCAGCGCACTCATCACCCAGGCGGAGCACAGCCTCAAGGAGAACGACCACACCCGCTTCCTCCAGAACGCCCGCAACGTGGCCGAGAGGTGGGTTGGTGTGTGTGTGTGTGTGTGTGTGTGTGTGTGTGTGTGTGTGTGTGTGTGTGTGTGTGTGTGTGTGTGTGTGTGTGTGTGTGTGTGTGTGTGTGTGTGTGTGTGTGTGTGTGAATCTCTCACAATTCACCCTCCTCACACACACACACACACACACACATCCTGTCCCAATGACCTCTGGAACCGAGAGAGTACATCTGTGTCGTGGGGCACATGTTGCTGCTAACTCTTTTTCCCTCTCCTGCCTCCCGTGTGACCTTCTCCAGGGTTGCCATGGCGACCGCCTCCTCCCAGGTTTTGATACCCGACGTCAATCTGAACGAGGCCTTCGATAACTTCGCCCTGGACTTCACCCGGGAGAAGAAGATCCTGGAGGGACTGGACTATCTGACAGGTAGCCTCATCGGAGATAGCCACCAGCTAGTGTCTAAGAGGAGTACAGTTCTTAGTCAGCTAAGAAAGATCACTGTTAGTCTCAACAGAGCAAGCTACCAGCGGTTGTCTTAATGGAATACAGCTCTTAGTCAGTCTCATATAGCCTATAGATTGCTGTTAGCTTCAACAGAACTAGCTACCAGCGGTTGTCTTAGAGGAGAACAGCTCTGAGTCAGTCTCATATAGCATATAGATTACTGTTAGCGTCATGACAGCTAGCAAATAAATACTGCCTTAGAGAAGTGAAGCTCTCAGTTGGCTGTAGATAGATAACTGTGAGCTTAATACAAGAGTGCTATTGCATTAGAGGTGGATAGTTCTTAGTTTGCTATTGGTCGGTATCTTAAGTCTGCGCTATGAATTGTTGTTTTAAATAAGGTGTCCCAGGTCAGCACAGTGTTTTCAGAATAACATCTGTGTGAAAACGTCCGCACTGTTTGAACCCAACTAGCTGGAACTAGTTTGTCAGTGTTAGCCTCATCATAGCCAGACACTCATCGGTGGCTAGGGAGCGTGTCTATGTTCCCCGGGTCCTTTGTTCCCCGGGTCCTATGTTCCCCTCTTTGTATGAGACTGGGGAACATAGGACCCTTTTTTAAAAAAAGGGTCCTATGTTCCCCGCTTTTCCCAAAAAGGGTCCTATGTTCCCCAATATGTATGTGACCAGGGAACATAGGACCCTTTTAAAAAAAAAGGGTTCTATGTTCCCCGGTCTGTTACTTTTTCCACCATTACTGCCAAATTCCCGGCCGAGATAACTACCATTGCATGTCTTTATCTTTTGTGGAAGAGGGAGAGACGTAGACTGCGAGAGACGACGCAGTCTATTCATACGCCGGTAAACAAACCCCGAGAAGCCCAATCCCTACGAGAGCTCCCCACGCTACGGCCATCCGGAGGCGCACAGAGCTTTTGGCCGTGATATTATTATACAATTATATTATATTATATACTATTATATAGGAGTATATAACGCAAACGGCAACAATCACTTTCTCCTCAATGCTGCAGTTCACCTGGGACTGCACTGCACTGAGTTGGCCGGTTGAACGCTGATTGGCTTTTACGTTACACATGTCACTCAGTGGCCACGCTGTTGAACGCCGATTGGCTGTCATCACGCGAATGTCGCGTCAAAGTTTAAATATTTTTAAAGATTGATAGATTGCGGGGAACATAGGACCCTTTTCCCAGAAAGGGTCCTATGTTCCCCGCTTTTCCCAAAAAGGGTCCTATGCTCCCCCCCGGTGTGTATGGCTACAGGGGAACATAGGACCCTTTTTGGGAAAAACGGGGAACATAGGACCCGGGGAACATAGGGATGACCCCGGTGGCTAGCTACTAGCTAATATCATAGCTAGCTCATAAAGTACAGCTTCTAGTTAGCTCACCGAGTATCCTTGTTATCCTCTAGTGTCATATCTCATTAGTAAGGAAGTGATGTCTGTTCACTTCAATTTACTCCCTCTAATTTCTTTAATAATCAGTGCAGGAAGGCTCCCTTCTGTTTTGCATAGCCTACTTTATGTAACTCAAAACCCCTCACACCTCATTCCAGCATTCATGAAAGGATGGATAAAAATAGGGCCCATGTTGGAACATTGTCTTAAGAACCAGAACAAAAAACGAATAATTACGGAAATTATTAATGAACCGAATTGTGTGCTGTGTGAGCGCACACACACGCTCACACACATTTCTAAGATGTTGATGTTAATGAATTAGAATAAATAAAATCCCTCTCAATGATCTACCAGCTCCCAACCCGCCGTCCATCAGAGATGAACTGTGCACGGCGTCCCACGACACCATCACGGTGCACTGGACGTCGGAGGACGAGTTCAGCGTCACCTCCTACGAGCTGCAGTACACAATCTACACCGGCCAGACCAACTTCATCAGTGAGTCCACACGCACACCCGTCAACACATGCCAAACCCTGAAATGTTACGGCTCTGCACTGCACCATCTACACCGACCAGACCAACTTCATCAGTGAGTCCACACTCACACAACCGTAAACACACACGAAAACCCCGGTATGGTGCGGCTCTGCACTTTTTATCTGAGGCTAAGAGGTAAAATGGTCTAGAGCTGATATGTCCACTCAGAACCAAGCTCTGACCTCCCCTCGGTTTCAGGTATTTATCAGCATTTTAAATGTGTGGAAAAAGATTGTGATCTATATCAAGCAACCTGGTCTCACAGGAATCCGTGAAATGACCACGGACGCTTAACTCAAAATCTGTGGAATCCTCACGGGACACACGCACATTTCCGTGATATAGCCACGGATTTTGCTCCAATGCAAGTTAATGACACTCATATTCTCTGGCACGCAAACAGATCCCCATCTCAACGACCGAGTCGACCACTGGCACTTAACTCAAAATCCGTGGTGGCCTCACTGAATCACTTAAATTGTCCGTGATATGCCCACAGAATTTGCTCCAATGCAAGTTAATGACACTCATATTCCGTGGCACACACACAGATCCCCGTATCAACGACCGAGTCAACCTGGTCTCACAGGGATCTGTGAAATGACCATATATATATATGTATATATAGATATATACTATATGAATGAAATTCATATTGACGGTATGGCACTATATCCCTATTCTCACCAATGCACCCATTTTCGTTGATTCGAGGAGGTCTGTTGATCTCTGTATATAATAAATAAATAAAAATATATAACAAAATAAATAAATATATATAAATAAATATGTATGTGTATTTATATATATAGATATATATACACATACATAATGATACATATATAGGCCTATATATTTATTTATTTATTTTGTTGCTTCGAGGAGGTCTGGTGTTCTCTGTCTATAATAAATAAATGTATATATGTATATATATATATATATATATATATCATACATACATATTTATTTATTTATTTATTTATTATATACAGAGACCACTAGACCTCCTCGGTCTATTCTGGTCTATTCAATTGAAGATGGGTGGGCGAGAATAGGGATATAGTGCCATACCGTCAATATGAATTTCATTCATAGAATTTCCGAGAGAATGGTCAATGGTCAGATACAGATCTCGTTATAACAATAATTTATATCGATGTAACGAGAAAGGATGTAATGATAACGCCAAGAAAATAAAGGCTACATGGTAATAATAATTAAGTATAATTAACTTATAAAGCGTATAACGAGACAACGAGACAATCCAGTTGTGGGCCAGCAGAGGCTGCATTTTAACCAAATTCATGGTTGCTATGGTGGTTGCAATCGACCGCCCCCCATATCTTTCAATTTTCCACAGTGTAGACTTCTAATTAATAAGTTACTTTTGTAATCAATGTGACTCATTTTTTTTGATAACTCTCTGGTGGCTAGTTATGTCACTATAACTAGCACTATAACTAGAGAGATGCACACGGACATATTTGCTAGAGACACAGCTTATAACCTATTTGTGAAAGCAAATCATCAAGCTCATGGATTTAACGATTTAATTAGTTAAATCGTTCATTTAATTCATCAAGATATCATGTGTGAGAGGTCATTCCTCCCCCTGAGTGTGTATTGACTATTTCTGGTGGTGAAATGCTCATTGCAAGCTTCCTATTCATGTCTAGTGTACCCCTACTGTCCACAAGCACCCCCCCTCCCCATATTGATATGGAGAAGTGTTGCCACGTCCCAGTGGTGGCGACGTCATATCTATGAAAGAGGGCATTCAAATATACTACAATGATCATTCAGGAGGCCAAAGCCCTAAAGGAAGTGATGCAATAGGTAACTTCTGAGTCAAGGTAACAAGTAAGCTATAGACCTGGGGTCTCTTTTATATCAACAGGGGTCTCAAAGGACGCATACGATTATTCCAACCCTAAAAGAAATGACTCAGCAAGTGCTCCATCTCGTTGCACCTCACCTGGCGGCTTTTTTTGGGCTGAAGTTCTTCCCAGACCTACACCCTAGCCATCCAACATGCATATCTGAGATCAGGACTCTCTTTAATAATGAAAAAAAAATGAACTTTTTGTTATCTCATAAGGGGCGTGTTGCCAGCTCCTTTTGACCTTTTGACCCCAGACTGATTTATACCTCCATCCCACCAAAAATGGGGACCAGAAACTAACCTGAATTATGCACAGTTACCCTACTGTTGGAGGTCACGCCCCTTTTCCTGCCTTTTCAAGATAGCTAGAAATGCCAAAATGTATACGCATATTTCCCAGGGTCCCGAGGACGACATATCTGAGATATTCAAGTTCTAGCCCTTACAGAAAAAAAGTTTTCCCAAATGGACTGTTTTTTGGACAAAGCCTCTCAGAAGTGTTGCCTGCAAGACCTAGTGGATCAGAATGTGGTTGAAAGACAGTTTTTGGAGATAGGATGGTCATACCGCCCTGAAACTTGACTACCTTATTCTAGGGCCTAACTGAGACCCCCACACCGAAACTGGTCCCTCTCTGACCCCGAGGGAAGGGAGGGGGGGGGGCTGAGGTTTTGGGTTAGGGTTAGGGTTAGGGCTGTTTTTTTTCCAGAGACCCACAATTTCCAGAGTAATCCCAAAATACACCCTGGTAGAAGATCTAATCAACTAATTTAGATTAAATTCTAGCAACAGCTTGTTGCCAATGCGTTTCAATGGAGCATTTGATGATGCTGTGTGAGCCTTTCCTGTAGGGCTGGAGCCCCCCAGTTGTTAATTGTATGCATCCTTTTAGATCCTCTTTGATATAAAAGAGATCCCAGGTCTATAGCTTACTTGTTAATGTCCTCGCCTCTGTCACCTATTGCATCACTTCCTTTAGGCTTCGGCCTCCTAGGGGTACACTAGACATAAATAGGAAGCACACTCAGTGGGAGGAATGACCTCTCACACATGATAACTTAATTAATTGTTTCAAATAACCCTGCCTCGTTAAATCAATGAGCTTGGTGTGGAAGGAGGCGGTCGATGGCAACCACCATAGGATTGTTGTTTTGACGAATCCTGCGCAGTCCGCACCCCCTTCTGAAGTAGAAAATAATCTCCAGATTGAAATGCATTGGTTTAATATTGAATTAATTAAATATTAAAATATATATTATATATACAATTATTTAGTTATGATGTTATAAGTAGACCATGTAGCTATTATCGTTATAACAAGATCTGTATCTGACCATTGAAAATCCACTTCCACCAATCCAATCAACGAAGAGGGTTTTAACACCAACTAACACAGTGTAATTTTTTCTATGGGGAATGTGGTTCAGGTATAACCAGACAATATTTAAATATTTATAATATAAAAAACTTGCCTATTCGTAGGCCTACAGCATATCACACATTTGACGTGTATATAGAGCTAGACTATGATATGTATAAGGTTATAGGCCGAATTCGGTTAAAATGCAGCTTCTGCTGGCTCACAACTAGATCGTCCTGTTGTCTCGTTATACGCTTTATATGTTAATTATATTAAAAATTATTATAACCATGTGACGGTATGGCACTATTCCTATTCTCGCCAGCATATCTTGAATTTAATAGACCATGTTCGTTGCTTCGAGGAGGTCTGGTGGTCGCCGTATAAAATAACTTAATAAATAAATGAATAAATAAATATGTATGTATGTGTATATATATATATTATATATATATATATATATATATACTATTTATATATTTATTTAATTATTATATATACAGAGACCACCAGACCTCCTCGAAGCAACAAAAGAAATAAATAAATATATAGGCCTATATATGTATAAATATGTATGTGTATGTATCTATATATAAATAAACGTACATATTTATGTATTTATTTATTTCGTTATATATATTTATTTATTGATTATATACGGAGAACACCAGACCTCCTCGAAGCAACGAAAATTGTCTATTAAATTCAAGATGGGTGCACGGGCGAGAATAGGGATATGGTGCCATACCGTCAATATAAATTTCATTCATCTATATATATATATATGTATATATATATCGTTGAGACGGGGATCTGCATGGAATATGAGTGTCATTAACTTGCATTGGAGCAAAATCTGTGGCCATATCACGGAAATTGGCTTGTTTCCTTGAGGATTCCACAGATTTTGAGTTAAGTATCCGTGGTCATTTCACAGGTCGATTCCTGTGAGACCAGGTTGATATCAAGAGCAATCAACCAACCCAAAAACAAATATATTACCGTTAGTGTGAAAGTAATCAAATGTGTAATTTGGTCCGAAATGCTCTATTAAATATGGTGTTATAGTCAGTAGGAGCTCAAACCCAGATACAGAAAGAATGAGGACTCTAGAAGCCGATATTGACTGAAACACCTCGTCAAATCATTTGAAACTATGCCCACTGGACTCAAACAGGGTTCTCTATGCTAATCCAAATGGCACTGGAAGAAATACACGCATCGGTTAGCGGTGAAGTGCAGAGAGCAGAGTGATGAATAGAGACGGGCACAGGTGGAGCAGACGGAGAGGTGGATGGTGAAGGATGGATGGAGAGAGAGGATGAGAAGGAGAGCTGAGAGCAGGAGAGTGGATAATGGTTACCAGTGCAGGTCGGGAGAACCAGAAGTGCTACTTGCTAATGGCTGAATATGCTGACAGGCGCACACACACGCGCACACACTCAGGTGCACACACTCACGTGCACACACTCAGGTGCACACACTCACGTGCACACAACAGGATAGACGTCTTCTCATCTGGCCTCACCACTCATCTTCCCTCCTTCCTCTCTTCCTCCTCTTTTTGTCGTCCCCCTCTTCTTTCTCCTCTTTCATCCCTTTACATCCTTCTCATTCTCCTCCTCCTCTTTCTCCCAACTGGACAGTGCATTATCTCAGTGGTGCACTGGGGGGCCCAGTGAGAGGCCCGGTGAGGGGTCCGGGCCGTTTGAAGCTGGAGCGTGCACGTTTCAGCTAGACTGGAGTGATCAAGTAATCAGTGACTGACACAGCCTCCTCTGGGGACAAAAGCTAAACCCTCTCTCTCTCTCTCTCTCTCTCTCTCTCTCTCTCTCTCTCTCTCTCTCTCTCTCTCTCTCTCTCTCTCTCTCTCTCTCTTTCTCTCTTTCTCTCTTTCTCTCTCTCTCTCTCTCTCTCTCTCTCTCTCTCTCTCTCTCTCTTAATCTATGTTAAGGCTCTACCAGGCATAGAGGCAAATGGAGTCAATAAAAAGCAACAACACTTTTTTCCCTCCAGTAAACTGAGGCACCATGTAGAGAACTGTGTGTCTCTGTGGACACACTACAGCCGGCAGACTCTCCCCTGACATCTCTAATCAGCGCCAGCAGTGCTATTATTATTCCTGCTCTTTGTCACATTAGCGGGGGCCAATAGGAGCGAGGCAGAGCCCACACATCTGCCCGTCACTCGCTGGCTGTTTCTGTTTATCTTTCCCAGCATCCCACGTAACCTCTCAATCACCGCCCAGCCTCCCAGAGTCCCGCTCCTCCTCCTCATCAAACCCGCCCACAGATGCCAATATGTTTATGTGGCGCTCCGTCTGATCGGAGCAGACAGGTGGTTAAAGAGGCGTGGCCTCTCCCACGCTGAATGTTTACGTAGATGGTACCGCCCTCAGAGACTTATCCTCACCTGTCCACTTCTGATTGGCCACGCCCTGAAGGCAAGAGAGAGGAGGAGGCTCAGATAGAAACAGTGTGGTTGGACAGAAGTGTGTGCAGTATCTTATCTTGCACAGGAAGGCAGGTTTGTGGGAGACTCCTTTTAGAGTCAATGTCTCTCTATCTGATTCTGCAGTCCCTGCCACTATTCTCTATCTCTCTCTCTCTCTCTCTCCTATATCAAGCGCTTTCGCTGATGTTGCAAAGGCTTTATGTCGCGCCATTCATCACAAGGCCGACGCTTTAATACCTTAATCAATTACAATGCCATGTTAATTCAACTCCAGAATTGATCTATGGATTTCCTCTTCAGCACTACTCATGCATATTGTTGATGCTTGCGGTTATTGGTATTTGATCTGTGTCTCTTAAATACATGCATTATCTACATAACCTGTAGTGTTACCAGCTCTGGTTAATTAAACTCATTGGAGCTGTTTTCAGTAGTTCAGTAGTGAAGTGCCCTGGCCTGGGATAAGGTGTCAGTGTGTCGATGTTGGGCAGCGACAGACCCAGAGGTCCAGGAGCCTTACTGTTCATCTTCTCTGACTGACAAGCACCACTGATTGAGTTGGTCCCCTGTGCGCTAGAGAGCCAGACGACCAGACAGGGAGAGATGAAGAAAGAGAGAGCTGAACATGGGTGATGACAGAGTTAACCTTCAGGCATTACAGTGCATATCTGATCCACACACAAATGCACAGAT
>NC_082391.1:6318362-6330862 GCF_031168955.1 Gadus macrocephalus | reverse complement strand
TGTGTGTGTGTGTGTGTGACTGGTTTGTCATATCCAATAGTGCATCCATGTGCAGATTCAGTGCGTGTGCTTCCTGTGCGGTCACCACTCCTCCGCACGCCCGTCCAGGACTGCCCGTCCTCACATGGAGAATATGAAGAGGTGTGTTAGGTGGAGTGTAAAGGATTGGGAGTGAGAGAGAGAGACGGGTTGGAGTAGAAGAAGAAGGTGAGGGCCGATAAAACAGAAGACAGCACAACGCTGTTTAGAGAGATGAGTGGATGGGGTTGAGTGCCCACTGTTTGCTTTAGTAGTGGGGGATGAATGTATTTACCCATTAGCTGAAAATGATCAAAAAAATTGTGTATTCAACCAGGAGTTGAGATACGTTTCGAGTGTGCCAGTTATGCCACTTTGTATGGAGACTACCCTTCAAAAGTTTGGGGTCACTTAGAAATATCCTTATTATTTAAAGAAAATAACTGCTATTTTCAATGATAACATTAAATTAATCAGAATTACAGTCTAGTCATTGTTAATGTGATAAATAACTATTCTAGCTGGAGACAGCTGATTTTTAATGGAATATCTACATAGGTGCACAGATGCCCATTTCCAGCCACCATAACTCCTGTGTTCTAATGCTACATTGCTTAGCTGATCGTGTTAAAAGGCTAATTGATGATTAGAAAAGCCTTGTGCAATTATGTTAGCACAGCTAAAAGCTTTTGAATAAATGTTGGAGTTTTCATGGAAAACATGAAGTTGTCTTGGTGACCCCAAACTTTTGAACGGTAGTGTATTGTATTCGGCACCAACGGCCATTGATTCAATTCAATTATAGGCTGTAGATGATTGGTTCTATTTAATAAGACCAATTTCTGTCATCACAGCAGGCAGACATGCAGCAGACTCATCTGTGTTACTGGTAGGATTGTTTCTCGTTCAAAAACCAGGCAGCATCGTGTGACTTTTAATTGTCTTCTCACTTCACTTGGATCACAGGCAGCAACATTCACGCCAAAACCCAGCAACTATGTTTCCTGTAGTCTCTTCCTCTGAATGGAGTATTGAACCATCACATTATTATGAATGCCAGTGAAAATAGTCTAGCCATAAACAAACCTGGCTGGTTTTCAATCTCATTATTGTTCCTTCTTGTCCTAATGCTGTCATTATCCGATGTATTCCCACCCGCTATAGTGATAACAGAAACAAGACAACCAGACTGAAGGGTTCAAATCCGGGCACAGGCTCACTATTCAGTCTGCTTTGGCTCTGTTCAAACGGCGGTATGTTAAAACTTAGGGGTTGGCATATAAATTACTCACACACACTCACACAGAACACACTTAACCATACATACACATGAATGAATGAACAGGGCCCGTGAAAACATGGAGCTCACGTACCGGCACATGATTGGACGATGGTCTGGGACAGTGACACTGTAATGAATCTCCTCCGACGTCTACACATGCTGTACCATGTCTGTGTGTTCTCCCGGGTACCTCTGCCTCTCCTCCTTCCAGGGTTACATAAGCTAATTGTCTCTTGATTTATAAAACAGGTGCAGCCCGGTAGGCCTAGGGATTTGTCGTTTTGTGTGCGTGTATGTGTGTGTGTGTGTGTGTGTGTGTGTGTGTGTGTGTGTGTGTGTGTGTGTGTGTGTGTGTGTGTGTGTGTGTGTGTGTGTGTGTGTGTGTGTGTGTGTGTGTGTGCGTGTGTGTGTGTCTGTGTGTGTGTGTGTGTGTGTGTTTTTGTGTGGGTGTGTTTTTGTGTGTGTTTTTGTGTTTTCTGTTTTCTGTTGAGTGATTGAGTGAGCTTGTATGTGTGTGCGTGTGTGCGTGTGTGCGTGCAAGTGCGTGTGTGTGTGTGTGTGTGTGTGTTTGTTTGTATGTGTATGTGTGAATGTGTGTGTGCATTTGTGTGTATGTGTGCTTGTTTGTATGCATGTATGTGTGTAACTTTTGGTCTGTTCTTTGTTTCCTGTCCCGGCATGCAAATCAATCCACCTCACCCTCCTTCCTCCTCATCTTCCTCCTCCTCCTCCTCCTCCCATTGGAGAGCACAGTAAATGGATGTGGGTTTGCTGGGATGAGAGTGAGGTCGGTTCGTGGCGGAGAGAGAACATTATAATCCATACATATTTAACGGCACCATTGTTGAGGCGTGCGAGGCAAATCTCATTACATCTATTCTGGGGATTTCATTCCTCCTATATTTCTTTGGGTCTGCATATGAGAAAGAAAAGAGCGACAGCTAATCTGTGGATGCACATTGGACTGCCTTGATGGGCAGCGCATATAGGACACTGGGACTCATTATTTTTGCTAACTGTTCTGAGCATCCATATTGCGTGTGTGGAGATGGCAGATGACAGAATGACAGTAACAAAGAAGGAGAGGGTATGTGGGTTTGTGTTTGTGTGTGTGTGTGTGTGTGTGTGTGTGTGTGTGTGTGTGTGTGTGTGTGTGTGTGTGTGTGTGTGTGTGTGTGTGTGTGTGTGTGTGCGTGCGTGCGTGGGTGTGGATGCTTGTGTGCGTGTGCGTGTCATTAAGGGTGTGAATGAATGAATGAAAGTACCGTACTTTCTTCTGATAGCGGAACAGGAGATGGAGTCCTGGCTGAGGATGTTTCCTGACATGCGCCCCTTGGGGACACCAACCACTGTACTTCCTGTTAAAGGAGCCTTCATAATATTGACAAGCAGGCATCTCCCATGATGGGCCCCTGTCTTCTGCCGGCCCCTAAAGTGTACACATGAGAAGATGACAAGACTGTCAAACCGCAAGTGCTACATAAGAACTAATTGTTTCATTCAGTTCCATTTCAACAGCAATTGCTGTAGGCAATGATAAAACAAACTATTCTTTCTACGTTCCATCAGAGATTTTTGATCCAGACTCTTTGATCCAAAGCGACGGTAGACTGCGGACGTTGGTGTTCACCGTTTTAAACAGTAGAAATGGCGTGTCTGGGCTCACAACGTCAGTCTGCATCAGTGTGTCCTCCCAGACCCCCCCTGAGTCCTGTCACCGTGGCAGCATCTCACATGCTGAGGGATGGCGTGCAGGCTATTCATCTCAAACTGTTTCTGTCTGCGTGTGTGGGATGGTGTGTGTACACATGTGTGTGTTTGTGTGTGTTTTAGGGATCGATTGTGCACGGCGATAACCGCGACTCTCTGATCGAGAGAGTTACCACCGTGACTGAGTTGCTGTTGCAGCTGCAAAAATTGTTCAGTTATGCAAGTAAATCGTGATTTATTTCACTTCTCCATTACTTCCGTATATATTTACAACACTTGGTGAAAGAATGCCAGGAAGGAGGGGCCAGTAGGTCGCGGGGAACTAACTAGCACCAGAGTAATTGCTGGAATTGAAAAGAAAGTCCATTAACCAGATACTATCAGTCCTCCAGTCTTCTGACTGTTGAAGAACTTCACAAGGTGGAAGCCAGCTCCCCTTACCTTCACCTCTCTCCCCCCCTCCCTCCCTTCCCACTCCCTCCTTTCCTCCCTCCCCCTTCTCTCCTTTCTCCCCATGTCTCCTAATCTCCTGATCTTCTCGTCTGTTACCCATCGCTGATACTGTTTCTTTCTCTGTTCCAGTGTTTTACTCCTTTCTGCTCAGTGCTCCCCAGTGCCTGAGCAGCTCTGAGCTGCGAGGCGGTGTTAATAGCACTGGGTGGGTTATCACTGCAGCGAGACACTGAGAGACATGGAGAATTATTAGCGTATTATAGCGAAGAGAGAGGGACTTAATCTCGTTTATTGATAAAAAAAAATCCCATTGGTTGGAATTATTATTTGGTAATCCCAACGTTCTACGTGGTTGGTTTTTATTATTTACAGGAAGGCAGTTGGGCGATTTTGACTCCCGGTATTGTACTTTACAGAAAGATGAACTCTCTTTTATGAAGCAATTGTGCGTCATCAATACATTGCAAAAAGTTCCATCGATCATCCTCCCTCACTCAAACAACCCCTTTCCAGTCATGTTTAGGCTTTATCTGACATTCAGTTAGTCTTCTTTGGGCTTATCAAACTCATGTGGTTCATCATCATTTTTAGGGCCCACTTACTTTATTAGTTCAATCAATTCACCCGACCCGGTGCTCTCTCACCATACAGCCCTGCTTCACGGTCCTCCAGTATACTGCACCACGTAGCGGGCCCCGGCCCCCGCTCGCAGGAGCGGCTCCCCCTGGAGGAGCCATGACAGAGGCTTCAGTGTTGGGAGCGCGGGGCTGCGCTGGCAGCGATAAGCAGTTCAAAAGACGGCGGCGAGGCTCCTAATTGGCTGCCTGCCCCCAGTCGGCCCTCAGTCGTCTCGTATAGAACAGGGCACAAGCCACCGTCGCTCGCCCATCGCCACGCGGATTAACGGGAGACAGGGGGAGAGAGAGAGAGGGAGGAGAGAGAGAGAGAGAGAGAGAGAGAGAGAGAGAGAGAGAGAGAGAGGGAGAGGGAGAGGGAGAGAGAGAGAGAGAGAGAGAGAGAGAGAGAGAGAGAGAGAGAGAGAGAGAGAGAGAGAGTGAGGGGGGATGAGGCAGAGAATAGGGGGGGGCTCAAAGATGAAGAGAGAATGAATATGAGAGAGAGGGAGACGGCACAAGAGACATTTGGAGAAGGGGAGGAGACTTATTATTGTCATTAAGCTGGGGAGGATGAAAGGGGGGGGTGGTGGTGGGGGGAGGTCTTAATGCATGTGGGGGATGAGGAGAGAGGTGTTGCAGTTTGATGTCAGGTCCGGAAAGGGACCTCTGTACGACCTGTCACAAAACACCCACACACAGACACACACACCCACATGCACACCCACACGCGCACACTCGCACACTCACACACACACACACGCAAGCACACACTCACACACACACACACGCACACACATGCACACAGGCGCGTATTCACACACCGACTGACCGACTGTATGAACTCGAACAGATGCAGTGCAAGTGAGCAAAGAGTGGGAGAGAGGGAGGGACTCAGAGGGAGAGAGGGAGAGAGAAAGAGGGAGGGAGAGGGAGAGAGACGGAGGGAGAGGGAGAGAGAGAGAGAGAGAGAGAGAGAGAGAGGGAAATAGAGGGAGGGGGAGAGAGAGAGAGGCAAATAAAGGGAGGGAGAGAGGGGGAGGGAATTCTCCGTGGACTCCAGTCCTCTGGCTGCACTCTCCATCCATAGTGTCGCATCTAAGATGTTCTCTTCCCTTTCATCTCTCCTCTCCCTCCTTCCTCTCCTTCCTTCCTCTCCTTCCTTCCTCTCTCTCCTTCCTCTCTCTCCTTCCTCTCTCTCTTTCCTCTCTCCTTCCTGTCTCTCCTTCCTCTCTCCTTCTCATTCTCCTCTTCCTCACTTCTTCCCTCTCTTTCCTATTTTCTCTCTCTTCTTCATCGCTCCTCTCTCATTCATCTCTCCTCCCTCTCTCCCTCCTCTCCTCCCCTCTTCTTCATCTATTCCCTCTCACCTTCCCTCTCTCTTCTCTCGTACTCGTATCTCCTTCCCTCTTTCTCTCTCTCTCTCCTCCTTCCCTCTCTCCATTCTTCTCCTTGTCACTAACTTGCTCCTTCCTTCTTCCCTTCCAATCCTCCTAGCTATTACACCTAAATTGCGGGTGTTGTTACAAATTGAGATGCCTGGACCCGAGGAAAGTGGTGGTATCCACCTGCTGCCAAATCGCCCAAATCACCACAATTTGCCTCCATTGTAGTTGAAGTGACTAGCGTCTGCTTTCTGCGTGAGCTTATCTTCAAGTGTTGTGTAACGGCGTGGAGGCACAGAGGAGGAGAGGATGGCTTCCATCATCTGCTGTCGGAGGTTTTTATGTTGAGGGTTTTTTCCTCTCTCCTTTTATTTCCTCAGCAGTGGCTTTGAGGCTTTGAAGCCGAGTGTGTTCTGCCCTGTGTTTCAAATCCTCCCCTCTCCTCCTCTCCACTGGTCTCTCTTTGAGCCATCCCCGCCTCTCTCTCTCTCTCTCTCGCTCTCTCTAGGGCTCTCTGTCTCGCTCTCGCTCTCTCAATGTCTTTTACTCATGCTCTCTCCTGCTATCTCTTGCTCTGTCTCTCACCCTCCTGAACTCTCTCTCTATCGCACTCTCTCTGTCCTGTCCTCACTCGCTCTCTCACTCTCAGTCTCTCTCTTCCGCTCGTGCTCTCCCTCTCGTTCACTTTTTCTATCGCAATTCAGTTCAATTCAAAAGAGCGTAATTGGCATGGAAAATAAACATGTACCTTGCCAAAGCGGTTACAGAAATAAAACAAGAAAAATTAGATTATCTGGTCATCAATGAGGAGGAAATACTTCTCTCTGGAAACTGAACCATCGGCATTATTACCTTGATCCATGCCTTTATTTTTAAGTTTTATCATTAGGGTTTGAGGTTCAGGAGAGACCAATATTTAAACTGAATGATACTCCAGCTCCATCCATCTTAATCCAATTTTTTTTTATCTATATCTTCCCTGAACAGCTTGAACATGACAGTTAACAACATATATATCTGGAAGGGTCAAATTTTTCTTAGTTTTAGACAATACAGTGTATTAGTACAGGTAATGATATAATTGATTGTGCTTTTGTATGCAGGCCAATATGTACAATAACGTATGGATCGTATATTTTCGACGTATACTATTCTTGATTCTTGAGATACTGTCTGACCTGTGAACACGAAGATGCCTCAACGCACTAATGCGCTCACCATTTAGGTTTCAGTTCTAGATTTGTTCCCAGCAGCTTGTCCCCCTCTCTCCTCCAGCCCTCCTTTCTGTCTTCATTCACCGCCAAACATTAACAACAGCGAGCCACCACCAGCCAGCGGCCTATCATCTATCTATCTATCTATCTATCTATCTATCTATCTATCTATCTATCTATCTATCTATCTATCTATCTATCTATCTATCTATCTATCTATCTATCTATCTATCTACTATCTATCTATCTATCTATCTATCTATCTATCTATCTATCTATCTATCTATCTATCTATCTATCTATCTATCTATCTATCTATCTATCTATCTATCTATCTATCTATCTATCTATCTAATCTCTCCTCCCCTCCCCCCCCCAGGCCAGCCCTTCAAGCTGGACCCCAAGACGGCCCACAAGAAGCTGCGTCTGTCCAACGACTGCCTGACCATGGAGAAGGACGAGAGCTCGCTGAAGAAGAGCCACACCCCCGAGCGCTTCAGCGGCACCGGCTCCTACGGCGCCGCCGGCAACGTCTTCATCGACAGCGGCTGCCACTACTGGGAGGTGCTGCTGGGGGCGTCCACCTGGTGAGGGAACACGCACGCACGCAGGCGCACGCAGGCGCACACACACACACACACACACTGTTGGGGGCGTCCACCTGGTAAGGGAACACACGCACACACACATGCACACACACGTACGCCCACACACTTAAACACACACACACATACAGACACACACACATGCTGCTGGGGGCGTCCACCTGGTAAGAGAACACGCACACACACACACACACACACACACACACACACACACACACATACACACACACACACACAGACACACACACACACTGATACACCCACAGAGACACAACTATGCCCACACATTCGCATGCATACATGCACGTCACACACACACACACACACAAACACATACATATGTCCTCAGGTGCACCCCTAGTGTAGCGCGTAGCTCGGTAGACATATGATCAACCCCAAAGTCTACGTAACCGTGTTGGGCCTTGTGAAGCTAAACCAGCTCAAGCTGCTGTCAACGTTTCAGGCAGAGACACATCCAAGAGCGTCCAAGTCAGAGCCGTCTTTGATATCGTAGCAGCTAGCTGCTAGCAGCTAACTGGTGTCAACTCTCTAGATCGCGTCAGTCGGGGTGTGAGACGCGATGGCTCATGGGTCGCATCGTAAAGGGGAACTCGAGATGATCGCGTCATTGTCTACTTTGACCTGTAATTAATACCAAGGACAGTTCCTCATGACTATTTAAAACAGCCTACCGTGTCTAGACCAGTATGGCTATTTGTCCTTGAGACATTGATTTGATGCAACATCATCTACAATGACGAAAAGGGTTTCCAGGTTAGTTCCTATGTTTGAAAGTAATGTTTAACGCTTTAAAGACACATTGCTGTTTAGGTAGCAAAGACACACTACTACAAAAACTAGTTTTTTATTCACATATACTTACCATGTTTTATCGCATAGTGGAAACCTACCTTTTAGATTTAATTATTCATCTCAGCATAAATTCAGCAATTCAACCACAAGTCAGAATTTCTTTGAAGTAGGAAGTGTGTGGGCGTGGGTGGGAGGGAGGGGGTGGGAGGGAGGGGGTGGGAGGGAGATTGTGTATGCAGGGGAGCCAGTAAAAATGAGGCCCCCGCATACACCACATCAATTACCCCCCCTCCCCACACACACACATACACACACACACACACACACACACACACACACACACACACACACACACACACACACACACACACACACACACACACACACACACAGTTATATAACCTGTTGGGCTCTTCCCAGGCATTTCATTAATCATGTCTGTCTTCATGGAGTTGTATTCTACTTACTTTCCTGTTTCCTCCACTCACTCAGTCACGCAGATGTATGAGTGTTCCTCTATCAAGGAATACATATGCATTTATTCCGAGGGTTGACAGATAATCACTACCTTTTGAACCCAGGCTAGCGCCTGCCTTCTTTGCCGACAGCGGTAACGTGAAGATGAAATAGTTTAGTGTCTGTTACCTCGGGGGGAGTCTGATAAGCGTATGTGGTTGCGGGAGTTTGCTGAATCATAAGCTATGGATGTTTTATGGTACATTTTTTATGGAAAAACTTTGAATGGTAAAATGGAAAACGATTTTGTAAAGTGTTCCACTTAAAGGGTTTGGCTGGTTTGTTAAGACCCGTGTTCATTTCTGACATGAGATGTAAATCCTCATTGAGAAAAGTCTGAATTCTGAGCTGGGTTATGGTGCTATCCGTTTGTATGGTACACCGGTGTGTCCGACCCGCTCTAGCGAGAACGTGCCGTAATTTCCTGGCTTGCAGCACTAATAGCGTTCCTGTTTCTCATTGGCTAGTCATTGTTATTGTTAGTTACATTAGCCTCTTTAGCAAACCAGCTCAAAAACAAACAACACAACTTTGCAATGTATTGCACGCACAGCAAGACCGTGCAATGCATAAATTGGTGACCGGAATAAAGTAGCAATGTAATCAAGTGTGTAAGAGCATTTGAAATCAACATTAAAATGACAAACGTGGTACAAATACAAAGTATATAATTCTCTTCACGCCACAGTTATTTTAGTTGTCGAGTCGTACTGTCAGCTTCACTGAACTCGGTATGCTCTCAGAACTATGAGTGGGAAGGTTTATACTACGACCAAAAGGGGGCGTGCCTCCGTGAAATGACGCAAGAAAGCTGGGAGATTTACACCTTACAACTTATACTGTTGGGCGTACCATACAAAATGGATAGCACCTTTTCTGTGAAGGTATTTTTAAACTGATTTGAACACAGAGTAAGCATTCTGTGTTTACACTGCCCACAGACTGAGAGACAGACTGAGCAGTTAGATCACCAGAATGTTAAATGTCCTGATCTTGAACACGCTGGGGAATTTTTGATCGAATTTTGGTGACCTTCTTATTGCTTTGACCCACCATTTGCAATGCGCTGGCTCAGTGGGGAACAGGGAAAGTGGTGTTCAGTTGACAGTCTCGTTCGACACACATTATTACAAGCGCGAACTGAGCAATTCACTTTGAGTCTGAAGTGAATGTTTTTGCTGTGTTCAAATCAGTTAAAAGGAAAACACCATCCTGCTCTTACCCTCCAGATCCATTGAATTGATGCTCTCCATTTAGAAATCTGAATCATCACTGCCTATAACCCAGCCAGTATATTTGCACAGAATTTGAACCGTGTGTAAAGGTTTGAAAAGGTGTGGATTTGTTAGTGTGTGGGCACTGTTGGAGAAAGCTACCTTGCCTTTGGCAGTTAATATGTTCAGATTTAACTGAGACAAAACCAAGATACAACTATAGGAGCTGCTAAACACTAGTTTGTCTGATTTCACAGTGCGCCTGCACACTGAGAATCTGTGAATTATACCAAAATCCGGTAGTACATTTACATTTCAACTTTGACAATGTCACCAATGTAGAATGGGTTCTTAGTAAACAAATCCAAACTGTGGCGTCTTTTTGATCGTGTTAAAACAAAATAGGGATAGCAGACGCAAAATGGGGCTCGCGAGACATTTGTCGACCTAGAAATCCATTCACGGGACACAGACAGGCCTGGTGTGTAATCTCTCCTCCCCCCTCCCCCCCTCCCTGCAGGTATGCCATCGGCGTGGCCTACAAGTCGGCGCCCAAGAACGAGTGGAGCGGCAAGAACTCGTCATCCTGGGTGCTGTCGCGCTGCAACAACAACTTCACCGTGCGGCACAACGGCAAGGAGATGCAGGTGGAGGCCAGCCTGCAGCTGCGGCGGCTGGGCGTGCTGCTGGACTACGACAACAACTCGCTGGCCTTCTACGACGCCATGAACTCCCAGCACCTGCACACCTTCGACATCTCCTTCCTGCTGCCGGTGGCGCCCACCTTCATGATCTGGAACAAGTCGGTGATGATCCTGTCGGGGCTGCCCGTGCCCGACTTTGTGGACGGGGGCGCGCAGGACCAGCAGGAGCAACAGCACCTGCAGCACCACCAACAGCACCAGCAGCAGCAGCAGCAGCAGATGGGGCTCTGCCGGCAGGAGTCGCCCTACGTCTCGGGGATGAAGGCCTGCCACTGAGAGGGCGGGGGGAGTGTGGGGGGGGGGAGCCATGTGACGAACACCGACCCCTGATCCCCAGCCACTCCCCACCCAAACCCCCACCCACCTCCCCCTGCGCACCTCTCCTATCCCGGGGTCGGACTGTGGTGGAAAATGAGGGTGTCTTTGGGATTATTGCGGAGAGCAGATCCTTGTGCACCATGTTTCGTGTGGCCCCAACTCTCTCTAACCTTCTAGGAGGTCGGTTGGAAGCAGAGAGCTGAAAGACGTGTGCAGCGGGCGGGGTGCGCGGCCGATGCTATTAGCTGGTTTCCGTCCGACACTGGAAACCCATCACATTGAGGTTCATATGTGGGAAGTTTTATTTTCTTCTCGTGTAAGCAGCCACGCACACGCAGGAGTGAAGAGCTGACCTGCAGTGGGCAGCGGAGACCCGGTTCTTTGGATTTTAATTATAATTGGATGATTCGTTTTTCAAAAGATTATGTTAATAACAAAAAATATCCACACTCCAAACCCCAGAAGCCGGACTGAAGACCAGAGTCTAGCAGCATGAGCAGAGTCAGCGGGGGGGTCCCGGCAGACCGCGGGGGGAACACCAGGACTGGAACGGCTTCTCCACTTGTACTTATGCAAAAGTTGTCGCTTGTTATTTTAAAACATTTAAAAAGAGAAAAGAATCAAACCGTGTTTAACTTGTATCAGTTGACCTTATTAATCGCTATGCCTGACTTATCGATATGGGATATGCTTTGATCTTGTGAATTAAACACATAACAGAAAATAAGCCGTTGGCGTTTTGGTAGTGCCTTCCTTTAAAGCCTACTGCTAGTCAACAGCTTGAACTGAGGCCAGCCATGAACCTACAACACATGGTGTCAGAAAGGGAATCACATTGTGTTCCTCTGCAGAAACTTAAATCTTGGCTTGTCTTATTTTGGGTGGTTGGTTTTTAGAGTGGCCCAGTTTAACAGTTGACCATTTCCGAAATGCTCTCGGACGTGACTAACCCTCTTGTATCATAAGAGATATATTGAAGAATTGAAAAGTGTTGATTATTTATGAAGACATACAATGCTTTTTATTGTTCATCCCAGCATGTCCATGATGCACTTTTTTTTTTGACATGGGAATATTTCCCTGGAGTTTGGTCAGAAGTGAGGGGAACAGATCACATCTTGCTCTTCCGCTCGTTGTATTGAAACCCGTGTATGCGTTCCCTAACACAGAGAACACAGAAACACGTGTCCTCTCACATCTGTAGTTGTTGTGTTTTTCTTCCCCAGTCCATTTGTTAGCGTGATAAAGCTATGGTGAAAAACACACGTGTTACACACTAGAGTCACGTGCTGTTGTGCTTGGCGGACGAAAGGGACTCGCACTCCTTTTCACATTGGGTTCATTTAAAGCAATAAAATCCCCTGGTGACGAAGCAGAAATGTTTGATTACTCTGGATGAAACCGTCCAAGTGACAGAACCTTCCCTCATTTGTTCCCTCGCCACAAAATGTGTGGTTCTTTTGACATGAAAGGGATATGAATGGGATGTTATTTATGTTATTTTTCACCATGCTAAAAAAGGATGACACAAGAGAAATATTGGGCAAAGAAACAACCTTTTGACTTTGACACTGTTCAGGGAAGACCTCGATCTCATGAATAGGTTTGCCAAACATTTATTCACACAAACCAACACATGCACTCGACCTTGTCG
>NC_082391.1:6295862-6310862 GCF_031168955.1 Gadus macrocephalus | reverse complement strand
GTGAAAAGTCTCCAGAGACATTGTGGCTCGAAATATAGCCCTGCCTGTCTCTGCATCCCACAGACTGGCTGTCGATTCATCCTTGGACTTATAGACCCCAGCCAGGATGAGGAGCCCCAAATACGCATCTAAATGTGTTTTGTCCAGCTCCTTCCACTTCTCCCCAAAACACGCCTCCCTCATGGATTAGTCATTTCCAGAATGATTTTCTGTATTGAATTTGGCATGACCAGCTCAAAAGCTGACTTGATGTCAGTCACACGCGTCACTGCCATCCTAGTGGGCCCTGGCACTGTCTTTATTATGTTTTCTGCAGACAGTTTCGCCTGACGCGTATTTGGGGATGAAGCCTGACGCATATTTGGGGATGAAGACCACTGTATTTCACCATGTTTTGACATGAATGTCTTGCTTGGAGGAATAGGAATAGCAATTCCCTCATCTGGTTCAAAATCAGATTCATTAGAATCTGAATTTAGCTCAAGATCGTCTTCAGACACATCCTCCTCTATTTCACTGTCATGATCAGTGATGAAGTCCCGAGCCTCCTGGACTGTCATCCATTTGCTTCTGCTGCTCATTTTGTAAAGGTCTGCCTGACAGAGTGTAATGTTGGTAGGACTCCCATGCAGAGAATTTTTTATATGTTTTGACCCTCCCCTGTTGAGTGTCCACTGAATGTGGTTGGAGTTTTCCCGCGAGAACAGAGAACATAAATGGTTCTCGTCAAAAGTCATAAAAATTGCACCTGTGTGTGTGTGTGCGTAGGTGTGTGTGTGTGTGTGTGTGTGTGCGCGCGTAGGTGTGTATGCGCGTGTGTGTGTGTGCATGTGTGTGTGAATTGGGTGAAATATGTCCCACAGATGTAAAGAAAGAATTAGTCTGACATTTCTGACACCCTTTTACCTCCAGTTTTACTGCTGGGTCAAATTGACCCGAACAGTATCTATGTGATATAAACATGCAGGGGGTGGTTGCAAATATGTGAGATGAACTATTTTCATATTATATGTTGATTACACTAATTAAGGCAAGCAGAAGAAGTTTCATACTGAAAAAATACTTTTAACTATTTTTCCTAGATCTTCAAACTTTAAAACGGGTCAATTTGACCCGGAACATAACTGTCTTACTTGGCACTAATCAGTTTTTCAGATTCCTTTAACACCAGGGCCCTGATGTAAGAGTCAACAACACAGAATAAGTCCAGGACCGAAATATTATCCTGCGTCGTGGGAAATGAAAATGTCGGCGTAACATCGCATTCTCAAGGAATGAATAATCATAATCCCAAATAACTTCTGCTTGACAGATGTGTCAACAGCAACCCTCTGATCTTCCATCCCGACCGAGTAACATGTGTCACTGTAAATGAAAACCACTGGTTCCTCTGCCTCTGCCATTCCTATCAGACACCTCCACCTCTCCTTGTCGTATGTCATCATGGATCCCATTAGCTGCTGTGGTCTTCAAGCAGAGATGGTCCTTGAAGATGGTTGGGTGGTTTTAAGCAAGAGAAGACTCTTAGAACCACAAACGCGCACGCACCAACGCACAAAAAGACACACAAAACACACGCTCACACATGCACTAAGACACATGCCGCACGCACAAAGAAAAAACACACATGCATACACAAAATCACACTAACACAAACACACATACACACACACAAACACACGCAGCACACACAAATAAAAAACACAGAAATGCATACACAAAGTCCCACTAACACAAACAGACACACTCACACACAACCATGTTTTTCCCACACACAACAGGGAGCCTACTTCTATTTTCCTTCTCTGACGGGAGACGGTGAAGCAGCAGGGATCATGGGAAAATGGAAAACAATGCACTCCCCCCCTCCCCCCTCGCCCCCCCTCCCCCCCACACACACACACATACACACACAAACACTGGGCATTTCTTGGCATCGATAACTCCATTTTACCTTTAATGTCTCTATTAATAGAGACGAACGGCTCTCGACCAATGGGGACCTGGGTTCTGAGTGACCGGCTGTGAGGCACTGCATTGATTGGGGGCTGAGCAGAGCCACGGGGAGCGGTCCCAAACACACTAGGCTGACATGCAGACCATATAAGGTCAATAACCACAGTAAGGTCATCTGGAGAGTGAGCTGCCTGTATGCACTTTGACCAGACGCGTGACATGACCCGTTTATATGGACTGCTATCACGAGGTGAGGAAGGTGAGCTGAGGTAGCTCCTCCGCTGAGGTAGAGGAGCCAGGGAACCCAGTGGTTCCCTGGCTCCCCTGACCTCCTAGGCTGCTATGTGAGATCCCTGGTTGCTCCCAATGTTAGGTCAAATTTTGAACAGGCAATGTCTTGATTTAATGACGGCAATACACTTACCCTGTTTATGTCCAGAGCAAAAGGATTATTTTCACCCAGTCTTAGCCGGTAGATAGCTATAAGATCTTGTAGGGATAAATTGTTTGCGTTTGTGTGTGTGTGTGTGTGTGTGTGTGTGTGTGTGTGTGTGTGTGTGTGTGTGTGTGTGTGTGTGTGTGTGTGTGTGTGTGTGTGTGTGTGTGTGTGTGTGTGTGTGTGTGCGCATATGGATGATTGTGTTTGTGTCTGTGTGTGTGTGTGTGTGTGTGTGTGTGTGTGTGTGTGTGTGTGTGTGTGTGTGTGTGTGTGTGTGTGTGTGTGTGTTTGTGTGTGTGTATGTGTGTGTTTGTGTGTGTGTGTGTGTGTGTGTGTGTGTGTGTGTGTGTGTGTGTGTGTGTGTGTGTGTGTGTGTGTGTGTGTGTGTGTGTGTGTGTAAGAGAAGGAGTGTGTCTCTTTGTGAGTGCATGTTGTTTCTACTCTTTCTGCCGCAGTCAACTTCCTGCAAGATAAAATAGTTTAAATGTTTCCTAGCTTCCTTGGAATGCTACTTATCTTAGCACATAGCTACAGCTGACCAAATCCCATGGTGGTGATAAAATGTAGCTCTAGCGCTATCAGCCCCGGAACTGGTTTCTATCTTCATCCAACAAATGACGATACACCATACTCAGACTGAAGTTCAGTTGCATGTTTTCTCCCCATTATTTCATCATGATTCAACTCCCTTTCTAGCAATATTCATCTTTCCTGCCAACGGTGGGAAAACTAGGCGAAGTCTCAGCACTTCGACACAGATATTCACCAGAGCAGTCGTGACCTCCGTAGTAAAAGTGACCTGATAGAGGGAGAGACATAATTTCTCGAGAACCAGCTGCATGCTTCACGCAAGGAGACCGGTTTGTAGGTCAAAGCGTGCAGCGAGGCCCTCTGTAAAACTAGCCCACGGTCCTCCTAACGCCTGGGACACCACAGTCTGTCAGGGGGCCGGGGGAGCGGGGCAGCAGCTCATCTTCGTCTACCGATTCATTCATCAATTCGCTACTAGCCTGCCGGCTAGTAGACTGATCGATGCCTTTGAAACCAGCGGAACATCTTGGTGTGTGACTCAGACCCTCCTTCCAGTGAGGTTTTATAAGTCTTAAGATTCTCAATTCTCAAATGTCAAACACAAGGTCTTAAAGGTATTAAAAACGTAATACATTTAATTAGCATTGGTCTTTTATTCTGGGGCTGTGGCGAAACATATAAAATACTACATTTGTCATATGTTTACTGGGCTAGCTGGTACTAGCAGTTGTCTCGTAAGGACTCTCCTTAGTATGTCAGAGAAGAGCGTGAATGGAAAAGAGGAAGTAAATGGATGGATGGATGGATGGTTCGACGGGACCAAACTGACCAGCCGTTCAATGTCACAGGAGGGAAGGAAATGAAAATAATAAAATATTTGACGACCGGTCTTGACGCATAAAGGCCATGATGTGAGAGACAGATCTTATATCAATATGAACCTACCTAGAACCATCTTCTCTGCTGGGACAAAAGAAAGATCTACAAGACATGAGTTACATGAAGGATATGCTGTGGGTGAAGATGGGCTAGTAGGTGTGCAGGAGGTATAAATAAAAAGACAGATCATTTAGTGAACTACATACAGTGAGTTTGACGGAATGATTAGATATGTAAATGTGTTTGGGGGAGTATTGATTTGAAGAAGCAGCAGGGTTTGAGTCCTGCTATCCAAAGGGACAGGTGACGTTAACTCAACACGAGGCCTCGGAGACCGCTCCCGTCCTTAATGCAGCCATCCATACGTTTATACCCTCCATGCATAATGCATGCGGTGGGCTGTATGCTTCCCTGGAGATGGAAGAATGCGCCCACGTTTTGCTGTGTGTTTATCACCAGCGACCCCTGCCAGCCCGCCGGCTATTCTGAGAGACAGGCGGATTTACTGTAATACCAACTACAGAGTGGGCAGAGAGAGAGACAGAGAGAGAGAGAGAGACAGAGACAGAGACAGAGAGACAGAGAGAGAGACAGAGACAGAGAGACAGAGACAGATTTAGTCCCTCTCTTGGAACAAACCATTATAGAACAATGATTTGTCGTCAATTCGTGGCATTTTTTTTCAGTACTTAATATTCCCTAAAGTATATCTGCACACAATACAGGACAACATATATTTATCAGTGTTTATATCACTCAATGACTATTTGTGTGTGTGTGTGTGTGTGTGTGTGTGTGTGTGTGTGTGTGTGTGTGTGTGTGTGTGTGTGTGTGTGTGTGTGTGTGTGTGTGTGTGTGTGTGTGTGTGTGTGTGTGTGTGTGTGTGTGTGTGTGTGTGTGTGTTGTGGTAACTCGGTTAGGTAGAAGGGCTCAAAGTAAGGACCAGGCAGGGTGTGAGGGTCCAAAGCCTCAAACGGCGGTTTATTGCACTCGGTTTCTTATATCCACACAAGTGCACGCTGTTCATCGAAGTTGGGGGGGGTTGCTCGAGTCGTCGTCCACGTGTCCGCCGTGCGGCTCACTCTACGCTCTCGGTCGTCTGCGTTGTCCTCTCTTCCACTCGACTCCTCTCGATCTGTCGTTTGGTGGCCTCCTTTTAACACCTGGGTGCCTCCTGCCCAGGTGCTCCTCGTTTCCCCGATTGCGGCTCTCGGGAGGTTGGGATTTGTCGCCGGCTGTTGGCCACCGGCGGTATATCCCGGCCTCGACTCTCCCGAACAGGGGGCGTGGCACCGGGGGAATGCCACACACTCCCCCCCTTTGCCTATGCCCCTCTGTGCGCGGGGCCCAGCCCCCGCACGCATCTCGGCGGGACAGAGCGTCGGCGTTGGTGTGTTCCCGCCCCGGCCTGTGCTCCACGGTAAAGGAGAAGGGCTGGAGGGACAGGAACCACCTCGTTATCCGAGCGTTCGTGTCCTTGGCGGTGGCCATCCACTTCAGTGGGGCGTGGTCCGTCACCAGGACGAACTGGTGTCCTAGGAGATAATACGTTAGTTTTGTGACGGCCCACTTAATGGCCAGCGCCTCCTTTTCTACCGTGCTGTAGTTCCGCTCGTGGGGGAGGAGCTTCCGGCTGAGATAGGTCACCGGGTGCTCCTCTCCGTTCCGGACCTGGGATAGGACCCCACCTAGTCCCACCTCGGACGCATCTGTTTGGAGGGTGAAAGGGAGGTTAAAATCCGGGGTGACCAGTAGCGGCTCCTTACATAAGGCCCCCCGTAGGTCCTCGAAGGCCCTCGTCGCTGCCTCAGTCCAGTGGACCCTATCCGGGAGGGCCTTCCGGGTGAGATCGTTCAGGGGGCAGGCTAGGGTGGCATACCCCGGGATAAAACGCTGGTAATACCCCACCAGCCCCAGGAACGATCTCACCTGCTTCTTGGTCTGGGGTTGGGGCCACTCCCGGATAGCCGCCACCTTGTCCTCCTGGGGTCGCACGTTCCCCCTCCCCACCCGGTACCCCAAATAGGCCGTCTCCTCCCGCCCCAACCGGCACTTTGCAGGGTTGGCGGTCAGCCCGGCCGCCCGTAGGCCGTTGAGCACGGCCCGCACGTGCTTGACGTGTTCGTCCCAACTGGCGGTGTGGATGATTATATCATCGATATATGCTGCGGCGTAACTGCTGTGCGGCCTTAGGACCTGGTCCATCATCCGCTGGAACGTAGCGGGGGCCCCGTGGACACCAAAGGGCAGGACAGTGTACTGAAACAGGCCCCCCGGCGTCGCGAAGGCCGTCTTCTCCCGGGACGACGGCGCCAGGGGGACCTGCCAGTACCCCTTGGTTAGGTCCAGCGTGGAGAGGTACCGGGCCGGTCCCAGCCGCTCGATCAGCTCGTCTACTCTAGGCATGGGGTAGGAGTCAAAGTCAGACACTTCATTTAGCCGGCGGAAGTCATTACAGAACCGGTGGGTCCCGTCCGGCTTGGGCACCAGCACGATAGGGCTAGCCCAGGCGCTACGGGATTCCTCAATTACCCCCAGTTTCAGCATCCGCTCCACCTCGGCTCGGATGGCGTTGCGCCGGGACTCGGGTACCCGGTAGGGCGGGATCCGAACCGTCACCCCCGGAGCGGTCCGGATCTCATGAGAGATCACCGAGGTCCGCCCCGGCACGTCCGAAAACACGTCCCGGCTCTGCAGCACCAGCTCCCCGAGTTCTTGTCTCTGTGCGGGACTGAGGTCGGCCCCCATCGGGACCTCAGGGATCGCGGGCCGAGCCATCAAGGCCCGTAGGGGAGGGTCGTCCTCACCCCGCCACTGTTTTAACAGATTCACGTGATAAACCTGGGTGGGCTTGCGTCTCCCGGGCTGCCTCACCTTGTAGTTAACGGGCCCCACGGCCTCTACTACCTCGTACGGGCCCTGCCATTTCGCGAGAAACTTGCACTCGCTGGTTGGAACCAGCACTAAGACCCGGTCGCCTGGTCGGAAGTTCCGCACGCGCGCCCCCCTGTTATACACGCGCGCTTGGGCCTGCTGAGCACGGGCGAGGTGGTCTCGGACTATGGGCCAGACCTTGGCCATTCGGTCCCTGACGAGCTCCACATGCTCGATGGTGGTCCTGTGTGGAGAGGGATGACTCTCCCACGCCTCCTTCGCCAGGTCCAGTATTCCACGGGGTCTCCTCCCATAAAGGAGTTTGAAGGGCGAGAACCCCGTGGAAGCCTGGGGCACCTCACGAATGGCGAAGAGGACGTGGGGAAGCAACTAATCCCAGTTCTTCCCGTCCGCCTCGATGCTCTTTTTGAGCAGCCGTTTGATGGTCTGGTTAAACCGCTCGACTAGCCCGTCCGTCTGCGGGTGATATACCGAGGTCCGGAGCTGGGAGACCTGTAACAGTTTTAGTAGCTCCTTGACTACGCGGGACATGAAACAGGAGCCTTGATCGGTGAGGATCTCCTTTGGGAGCCCCACCCGGCTAAAGAGTAGTACTAGCTCTCGGGCTACCGCCTTGCTAGTCGCCGCACACAGTGGGAGGGCCTCGGGGTATCGGTTCGCATAATCTAATATGACGAGGAGATATCGATGTCCCCGGCTCGTCCTGGGGAGGGGTCCTACGATGTCCAGCGCTATTCTCTCGAAGGGAGTCTCAATAATGGGCATCGGTATATCGGCCGGCCGGACGATGCAGCTCCCGTCCCCCTCGGTTCCCCCTCGTGGGGCTCCAAAAGCGGGTGAAGATGGGGCAGTCCCGGCCGATCAGGAACGGCACCGGAAGGGTCGGTTCTATCCCGGCCCGGGCGACGAAGACCCCCTGTGGTGTGCGTACTACCACGTGGCAGGTTTCGTACGTCCGGGTGTCGCCGTGTACGCAGGAGACCTGCATCGGGGTTCCCGGTCTGCCCCCGGCCAGGTCGGCCCTCACCAGGGTCACGGCACTCCCCGTGTCCAGCAGGGCATGGGTGTCCTGTTGCATCACCTTGATGGGGACGGTGGGGGAGTCCTTGTCGCCCTGTGTCCAGCAGGTCGCCAGCATACAGGTGGGGCGGTCTCTCGGGGTGGTGCACGCGGAGGTCATGGGGACGTCCTGTCGGTCGGGACAGTCCCGGACCAGGTGTCCCCGTTGTCCGCAGTGGTAGCAGCGCCGGGTCTCGGGTTCCCCTCGTTCTCGGGGCGGGGTGGACGGCCGGGTCCTCGACGGCGGTGTCAGAGTCTCTCTCCGGGTGGCCCGGGGGTTGGGTCTCGGGCCCGCCGCCAGCCGCTGGGCCACCTGCCAGTTCTCCAGCTGGCGCACGAGGTTGTCCACGGTCTCAGGGTGGTGGTGGGCCAGCACCCTCCGGGCGTCGGGGGGCAGCTGTCGCACGGTGTTGTCCACCACGACCCGATCCACGGGGCTGGGTCCCACTCCGTCTACCAGCCACCTCCGGGCTAGCCGACATTGGTGGGCCACCTGGGTCCGCACGGGTCCTCGGACGTCGAACGTCCACTCGTGGAAATTGAGGGCCTTCGCAGCAAGGCTATGTCCATAGTAGGCCAAGATGGCCGCCTTGAGTGCGGTATACCGGCCCGCGTCCCCGGGGTTGAGGTCCTGACTCGCCTGCTGGGCGGGCCCGGTTAAAAACGGGGCCACTATATAGGCCCACTGGGCCTCTGGCCACCTCTCCCGGGTTGCCACCTGCTCAAATGTTTCTAGGAAGGCCTCGACATCGTCGTCGGGTCCTAGCTTTGTGAGCCGACTCGTCGGGGCGGTGGTCGGCGGGTCGCGGGTGGCCTGCTGGGTCAGGCGGAGCACCGCCTCCGTCAGCAGGGCCAGGCTGGGGTCCGACTCTCTCGGGCCGGCTGGTCCTGCGGCTGTCCCGGGGTTCTGCATCTACGTCCGCGGGTATTCACCTCCGCGAACGGAGGAACCGCACCGGAAAAAACAAAAAAATTATCAAAAAACGAAGAGCCACTGCCAAAACGCGGGGAGGGGTCCTTACCGGGAGCCGTACGTGGACCGAGTTGCCTGCATGCTCCACCATATGTGGTAACTCGGTTAGGTAGAAGGGCTCAAAGTAAGGACCAGGCAGGGTGTGAGGGTCCAAAGCCTCAAACGGCGGTTTATTGCACTCGGTTTCTTATATCCACACAAGTGCACGCTGTTCATCGAAGTTGGGGGGGGTTGCTCGAGTCGTCGTCCACGTGTCTGCCGTGCGGCTCACTCTACGCTCTCGGTCGTCTGCGTTGTCCTCTCTTCCACTCGACTCCTCTCGATCTGTCGTTTGGTGGCCTCCTTTTAACACCTGGGTGCCTCCTGCCCAGGTGCTCCTCGTTTCCCCGATTGCGGCTCTCGGGAGGTTGGGATTTGTCGCCGGCTGTTGGCCACCGGCGGTATATCCCGGCCTCGACTCTCCCGAACAGGGGGCGTGGCACCGGGGGAATGCCACAGTGTGTGTGTGTGTGTGTGTGTGTGTTTGTGTGTATGTGTAGTTTAGGTGTGTGTGTGTGTGTGTGTGTGTGTGTGTGTGTGTGTGTGTGTGTGTGTGTGTGTGTGTGTGTGTGTGTGTGTGAGTGTGTGTGTGTGTGTGTGTGTGTGTGTGTGTGTGTGTGTGTGTGTGTGTGTGTGTGTGTGTGTGTGTGTGTGTGGGCATCCAGGATGTTGGATTTTGTTGAGCACGTAGCTGTGTGTGTGTGTGAGAGAGACACAGAGGGTGAGAGGGTTAAAGAGAGAGAGAGAGAGAGAGAGAGAGAGAGAGAGAGAGAGAGAGAGAGATGGTCATCATCATTCAGAACACAAACCATGAATCCATTACCTTAATGCATTTCACAAATGCCTCCTGACCACTCACCTCTCAGGGGGATTCTCCTGCCCTGGCCATAAGTAAAGCCCCTGCTGTGGTCGGCCTACAGCAGAATCCCAGGTGGAGGTCATCTGCAGGGTCCCACAACATCAGCACATGTTCCTGTGTGTGTGTGTGTGTGTGTGTGTGTGTGTGTGTGTGTGTGTGTGTGTGTGTGTGTGTGCGTGCGTGCGTGCGTGCGTGCGTGCGTGCGTGCGTGCGTGCGTGCGTGCGTGCGTGTGTGTGTGTGTGTGAGTGTGTGCGCGTGCGCGCATGCGTGTGTGTGTGTGTCTGTGTGTATGTGTGTGTGTGTGTGTGTTCATATATAGCTACCTCCATGTGCGTGACAAAGGGTGGCATGTGGCTCAGGAGGTAGAGCGGGTTGCCTGGTAACCGGAAGGTTGCTAGTTTGATCCCAGCTCCTCCTAGTGTGGAAGTGTCCCTGAGCAAGACACCTCACCATGACTGCTCCCGTCAAGCTGGCTGTCGCCCTGCCTGGCTGACTTCGCTGTCGGTGTGTGAATGTGTGCATGAATGGGTGAATGTTGCGCTTTGAGTGGCCACTGGTTCGGAAAGCGCTGTATAAATGAAGTCCATTTACCGTTTACAAAGTCTGGACTCCTAATACAAGAGGACCCCTGAACAACATGGCTCCAGCTTCATACACCAGCCTGGACAGCATCGTGGCCACACACAGTAGATGGTGCATCCTAGTAGAGCCTGTGTTTGTGTCACCCAGGCACCATCACTGAAAATGTGCATAAGTTGTTCAAAACTAAATGCCAACAGAAGGGCACTCGAGGAGGCCCGGGCAGGCACTCGCTGACCTCTGCCAGGCCTGGTTAGTACTGCAGCGCTAATCCAGAACCACATGTCTGCTCATTACTGATGCCTGGCCTCCTCGCGTTTAACATCTGCCTCTTCTGTTTGTATTACAGTAAGACCCCCTGGGAAGGCACTTCAAGACCAGAATTCAGTTACACACACACAGACACACACACACACACACACACACTTGTACACACACACACATACAGACACACGGACACATAAATAAATGCCCCATCTGCAGCAGAACACACACAGCTCACAGCTCGAATGTTTGTGTTAATGTGAACCCCTGGTCTGTGTGTGTGCGAGTGTGTATGTCCTGTCCTGTCTGTCTTTCCTGTCTGTCTGTCCTGTCCTGTCTGCCCTGTCGTGTCCTTTCTGTCTGTCCTGTCGGACCTGTCTATCTCTCTGTCCTGTCTGTCTGTACTGTCCTACTGTGAAACATCATATCCACCCATACACTACCCTCTTTAAAGGCACCCAGTGCAACTTTATGTAAACATTCAATGAAAAATAAACATTCAATTTCTAGTCTTTTTTACACGTAGTAAGTTTCAATAACTCCATACCATTACATATCGACATTCAAGGAGCAAAGATGAGACGTCGTTGTGTGGTGAGAACTGATAGAAAATCGTAAACAACAACAATCGCCGGTGGGGAGAAGCCATTTTTCCATTGACTGGAAGCCTGCTTTATTTATTGTAGGTTACAAAAAATAAAGAAAATGGCGGCATTGTTGTTGTAACCAGCAACCAGCAAACCAGCAACCAGCAAAAAGCCACCAATAGGCCGGGGCTTCTTAGGCCACAGCCCTGAAGCTTTATGAATGGACCCGGATCTCAAACAAAACTACAAATCAGGACGACTTGGCAAGCGTGCATTTTGTGTGGGTGCGAGTGAAACCTTTTTTTGTGTTAGTGCGTGTTTGAGTGAAATAACTATATTTATTCCAATGAACTATAGCATAAAAACATTAAACTGCTTTTCTCTTAATATGGCCCTGCAGCATGTCAATAAATGTTAAATGATACCAGTTATTGACTGCAATCTACTCAATACTAATAGTTATAACTTATCAACAGTAACACTTGACAATAAGGATACTTTAATAAACCTTTAATTAACAATAATTTATGCCGAAATAAGCATAAAACATTGTTGACTAATGACTCAATAATCAAAATGTAAAGCAAAGGCCTTGTTTACGGGGAAAAGGATACTGCAAAGATTGACAATTGAAGGCTTATTTTCTTTTCAGAATAAGATTCAGATTTCTTTAATGTATATCAAAATATTTTACAGATTACCCTCTTAAACACACATGCCTCACACCATAAATGTGTAAGACTTTTATTGGATAAATATGGGATACATCTTTCTGAATGTATGTTTAGAACCCTCTAGAACCCTTCCCAGCGTCTTGATGGGTTGGAGCTGTGGACTTAAGGTTGACTATATATTTCTTTCCCCTCTGATTACTGGGACATGGTTTGTCTAGGCGTTCAATGGAACAACTGTCAATTGTAACTTGTTTTGCGATATAGTGTTTTGCTTATGTTTTTCCACCACACAACAGCTATAGTGGATACCTTCAGATCTAATTAGATTTGATAAAGTTTTGATTACATTTTTCCAGTTAATGTTTTCATATGATATGATAAAAAGGCATTGTCCGAATTGCACAACAATGTGTAACTTCCACAATCATCTACAAAAACACATAACAAACGCAATAAGACAAAAATACAGTTTAGAGTTGATACGATTATATATGTTCCCCATATCAGGACTTGATCCATTAAAAATTAAAAACATTAAATCCTACATTCATAATTTATTGTGCCATGTTAATCTAGGTTCAAGGTTTTTTATTCAGCATTTAGTTTCTCAGTTTTGTTCCCCTCTGTGGTCCCTAGTCAGTCTAGCGCCAACACCATCCAGTTAGAAAATATCCTAAGAGCGATCACATATAGCCTACATGGAAAAAAACTACAACAGAATTCTGAATTTTTAAAGATACATCATTTCGCATGACAGGAATAAAAGGACTCCCAAGACATTTCTCTGGTTTATGAGAGGTATGTTCTCCTGCATTATGCATTGATGAGCTATGTTGTTTTCATGCGTTCTAAACATAGATTGCTGACCTTGCATTAATGTTTAATGGTTGTGCATTATCTCCACCAAGCAACAAGCCAAATGTAGACTAAGTAATGATTGTATACATTACATGCTTTATAGAAACAGTATAACAAGACAAATATTATTGTACGTTTAGAAAGTTAAGACCATCCAAAGGTTGATCATCTATATTAGAAATTACATATGGGCAGTAATAGCCTGGATGTCCAGTCTCTCCTGCAACACTTCTGTTGTATAAGAGAGCCTGCAGGAAGTGACTGACAGTTTGGGCTGGCCAATCGGTGGAGCTTGAGCTGTGATGGAGAGGGTGGACCATGGGTTTCAGCACCTTGCCTCGTGGTTGACATGAGTCATGGGCAGCTCTGCGCACCATTGGCTGACTGAGACCCAAATCAGAATGCCAACTGAAGTGAGGGAGCTATACTGGTAGAAGAGATGCCTTGCATCAGACCAGGGCAATAGTAAAAAGTCTAAATATATTGCATAAATGTTTCACCATATACTTTATAGTTAATGTGCAATTTTCTGCAGAGCTGCAAATTTCAAAAAGCATACTGGCAGAGCCGGTCGAGACATTTGTTATTCATTGCATTCTTCAAAGTGCACTTACAACATTTAGGCCCATTTATCGCCCGTATAAAGCCGGGAGTGTGATACTGAAACCATTTGATGCTTATGTTGGCTCTGCTATTGTTTCTGATTAAAACAAAGTACCATCAAAAAGGCCTTCGCACCACTTTCAGAACACATATCTTACTAACAAAGCAGTAAGGAACAGGGTTTTTCTTCTTTTTCATGTAGCGCTAGCCCCCTTGCTAACAGCCAGGTGATGACAGAGAAACCCTGAGAGCTAATGATTGGTTGAGATTCCTCCCTGTCCATCCATCTATGCACGCTAGACGTGCAGACTTCCAGCAGCAAGCCGGTGATTCGCTGATAATATACTGTACATATGTTGGTTTTTAACTCAATTCGGCCACACGCTGCTTTGAGACGCGCTAATCAAGTAGACCATCAAGGCGCCTAATAGGCTGCCGACGAGGCGCCTTGATGTGTTTCCCTGAGTCCCGCGGGCCGACTCTGTGAACACTGGGTGCACACAGGGTCGTGTTTACACACACATATTGCCCCTGTTCCTGGCTGGGCTCATCAGCTCAACTCCACACCTCACAGGGGGAGGGGATTTGTATCGAGATGTGGAATAGAGTTATTGAATGCATTTATTGTTCAAACTCTTTTTAGCTGTGGTGGTGAGACCGAGTGTTGAAGTAGGTCGGGTCCAGAAGGTAAACCTTGATTTATTACTTACTCTCTTATCTTATTCAATCATGTTTCAACAAATATGCAAAATAAACAAAAGTGTATTACTTTTTACAAGAACCTGCATGAGAGCAAGTGCATGACTGACTGAGTTGATTTAAATTTCAGCCTACAGATAAGGTGCTCCGTTTGTTTATGTAGATATGGATGGATCTGGACTCTGATGGTGTTTTGGTATACAGTGTGTGTGTGTGTGTGTGTGTGTGTGTGTGTGTGTGTGTGTGTGTGTGTGTGTGTGTGTGTGTGTGTGTGTGTGTGTGTGTGTGTGTGTATGTGTGTGTGTGTGTGTGTGTGTGTGTGTGTGTGTGTGTGTGTGTGTGTGTGTGTGTGTGTGTGTGTGTGTGTGTGTGTGTGTGTGTGCGTGTGTGTGTGTGTGTGTGTGTGTTTGTGTGTGAGTGTCTGTGTGTGTGCCTGCGTCAAACGTGTGTCAAGCGTCCTCTCTGTGCTGCTCTCCCGGAGCCAGCGGTGTATTCTGGGAGGTGTCTGCCCTTGGATTCCACCCTAAGTCAGGACAGATCCGGAGGGCATAGCACCAGCAGTGAGCTGCAACTGATGATTAATGCAGTGGTGCTGGTGCTGCTGGTGGAGGTTGTGATGGTGGTGGTGGAGGGTGTAGTCATTGCGGTGGATGTGGTTGAAGCTGGGGTTGTGGTGCAGTCTGTAGGTGGTGGTTGGTGTGATGTTGCTGCATGTGGTGGTGGAGGTTGTGCTGAAGTGTGGTAGAGGTGAGAGGTGGTGGGTGGGATGGAGGTGCATGTGGTGGTGGATGGTGTGATGCTGGTGGTGGAGGGTGGGGGTGGTGGTGATGGTGATGGTTAGGGTGTTGGTGGTGGAAGCTGTGGTAGTGATGGTGGTGGGGGTGGAGGCTGTGGTAGGGATGGTGCGGTATCATGGCTGGATGATATGGAGAACCATCTGAAGCTCCATAAACTCAGGCTGCCCATGTCCGAGCCATCCCACAGTGGGCACTAATATAGAAGAAGTATACTGTATGCAGAGGGCATTTATTGAAAATGACTGAATATGAAAAAGTCTAAGTATAGATATAAGTAGTACGATTATTCATAACTCCATAAATAAAGA
>NC_082391.1:6263362-6290862 GCF_031168955.1 Gadus macrocephalus | reverse complement strand
TTCGAAATATCACAAAAAGAAATGAAAATAGTTAGAGAAGAGGATTCACAGATATCAGCAGTGATGGTTAAACTGAAGCAATTCAGGCCAAGTAAGACAATGCCCTACAAAGGAAATTCTACTTATCGACAACAAGCATCGGTCAGTTCTTCAAAAAACTGCACCAAGTGTGGAAAAGACCCACAGCACAAGTGGAACCAAGGAAAGTGTCCAGCAAAAGGCTCTTTTTGATCCTACTGCCACAAACCCCACCACTGGGTGGCGGTGTACCACAAGCGTGCAGTAAACACTGTGAGTATTGACTCAGATAAAGGCTCACCAAATGATGAGGGAATGCTGAGCATAAATATGATACAGCCCGAAGACCCCACTGATGATAAATGGGTCGTCAAATTGGAAATTCTGTCTAAAGAATTGAAATTCAGAATTGATACAGGCGCAAAGTGTAACACATTGACTCTAAATAGCTACCAGTTGCTTGCCCACACAGGTGAGCTGCAGCGCTCTGAGACAGTGCTCCACTCATACTCCAATCATCGGCTAAAGCCTGTAGCTGCTGTTAATCTACAAGTCAAGTCAAAAAAGTGTAAAAAGAATGCAGCGTTTGAAATTTTGGACATTGCTCAAGAGAATGTGCTCAGTGGCACTTCAGCTGAGGTGTTGGGGCTGATTGTGCGCCTTGACTTACTGGGGAGTGATGCAGAGAGGCGCTACACACCCTGACAATACTGAAACCCAGCGTGTTCCTGCTGGACTTGTTGAGATCCCAGAGGTCACGCGCACCACTGGAACCATGCCAGGTAAATACACCATAAAGCTCGAACCAGGTGCAAAAGGTGTAGTTCATCCTGTACGGAGGCAACCAGCCGCTCTCAGAGGCAAAATACTGGACTGAAACAGCATGAAATGGAAGAAGATGTCTACATTCCCAAAGTTGAGCAGCCTACTAAGTGGGTGAGTTCCATGGTCGCTGTAGTAAGAAATGGCAAGGTGAGAATCTGCATGGACCCAAGTGACCTAAATAAAGTCATAAAGAGAGAACATCACCCCATGCGAACCATAGAGGAGGTTGTCTCAATGATACCAGGTGCTAAAGTCTTCTCAGTCCTAGATGCAAAATTAGGATTTCTGCAGATAGAGTTGGATGAATCATCGTCCTACCTCACAACCTTCAATACACCAATAGGTTGGTTTGGATGGCTTAGACTTATGGCGACACATTAGTGCCATAATTCACTAATGTGATAAAAGATGCATTCGGGCGTATTATATTATTCCACACGCGTAGATATTAACTGCGAGCGCGCAAATGATCTCTGCGTGCGCAAAACAGCCTCTTGCGCGCGCAAATTACCTCAGCACGCGCAAAACAGCCTCTCGCGCGCGCAAATTACCTCAGCGCGCGCAAAACCTCTCGCGAAAGATGTTTTTTACGCTCTCGCTCGAATTTAATTTTGGCACTATGGGGGAGGGAACCAAGGCAGGGCGGGCTTTCCTATGATTGGCCGTTTCTGAAGCGCGATATTTGATTGACAGCCCTCCTCAGCCCTCCTCTCATTCAATTCTGAATTGTACAGTAAATGGCTGAAACGATAGTTACGTATTGTAACTCCAGATTCTTTGAGTATAGGCGCAGCCTTTTAAGTGTCGGCCTCATTGTCCTTTAAATAGCTGAAGAAAAGCTGTTTATTGGGAGCAGAACGTCCGCCGGCGCCCGACTATATCTGCGAAATGCGGACGTCGTTGAGGCACGCCGCACGCGGACGTAATTGAGGCCCACGCTGTTGGTGGTCGGGGATTACAAATTTTTCAGTGCTACGGCTCACGCCTAGGGATAACCCAATAGCGATAGCCTTAAAAGGCTGCGCCTATACTCATAGAATCTAGAGTTACAATAAGTAACTATCGTGAATTGTACAGCCATTTACTGTACAATTCAGAATTGAATGAGAGGAGGGCTGAGGAGGGCTGTCAATCAAATATGGCGCTTCAGAAACGGCCAATCATAGCAAAGCCCGCCCTGCCTTGGTTCCCTCCCCCATAGTGCCAAAATTAGAGAGCGTAAAAACATCTTTCGCGAGAGGTTTTGCGCGCGCTGAGGTAATTTGCGCGCGCGAGAGGCTGTTTTGCGCGCGCAGAGATCATTTGCACGCTCGCAGTTAATATCTACGCGTGTGGAATAATATAATACGCCCGAATGCATCTTTTATCACATTAGTGAATTATGGCACTAATGTGTCGCCATATAGACTCCCCTTTGGTATAAAATGCGCGCCTGAAATCTACCAGCGCATCATGGACCAGATGCTCGAGGGCATTGAAGGAGCTGTAAGTGTGATGGACGACATCCTTATAGCTGCCCCCACGGTGCAGGAACACGATGCAATTCTGCGCAGAGTGGTCGAGAAAGCTACAAGCTACAACCTGAAGCGTAACTTCAATAAATGCCACATACGCCAGCCTTCTGTGCCATACCTGGGACACCTGATAACAGTTGATGGTCTGAAGCCTGACCCAGCGAAAGTGGAAGCTGTTCAGGGCATGTCCCCACCGTTGGATAAAGAAGGTGTCAACCTCTTCTTGGGCTTCTTTACTTACCTGTTGAAGTTCATCCCTAACCTCAGTGAAATGGATGCGCCGCTGCGCCAGCTCCTAAAGAGAGATGAACTGCCCAGACAACCACTAAAACCAACGGAAACACCCAACCTTCCCTTTGAGAAGGTAGCATCAGACCTCTTCGAATTTGAAGGGAAACAGTATATACTGCTTGTGGACTATGAATCAAATTTCATTGAAGTGGAGAGACTGGATTGAGGGACACACGCAGTCGCACTGTCATAGACACACTTAAGGCGCAGTTCGGCAGGCACGGCATCCCTGCGACCATGAGGACCGACAATGGCCCACAGAACTCCTCAGAGGAATTTAAACACTTTTGCAAGAGTTACAGCATCCTACACGTCATGTCTTCCCCACACATGCCACACTCAAACGGTGAAGCGGAGTGAGCCATGCAAACTGTGAAGAGGTTTTGGCACAAGGCACCAGGCAAATATCTTGCACTAATGGATTACAGGACTACTCCCCTTGAGTCAGTAGGCCTTTCACCAGCTGCTCATGGGAAGGAGGCCATGCAACAAGCTGCCTATGGCACGTGAGCACCTTGCACCAACGGCCTATGACCCACTGAAAGCCAAGCGTCTACTAGATCAGACTAAGAACAATCAAAAGTACTATCATGACCGCAAGAGAGAAGGCAAACTTTTTTTCGCTCTCAAGCCTGGAGATGAGATCAGAATGCAGCCTTATCCTGGTAGCCGCACATGGTCACCAGCGGTTGTAGTCAGACAGCACAGTGCTCCGCGATCCTATATTGTGGACAGTGGAAACAAGGAGTACCGTCGCAATAGTCAACCTCTTCGCAGGCACTCCAGCCGCCAACCGTCCACGCCACTGGATACGTGATGAGTTATGGACTGAGCCACCAGAGCAGACAGCTGAAAAGGAACTGACAGCTGAAAAGGAACAACTGTCCCCTACCCCAGTTAGGGACAAGGGGCCCTATTTTAACGGTCTGAAACGCAAGTGGGAAGTGCAAAGCGCAAGTAGCTTTGTGGGCGGTTCTACGGCGCTATCGCTATTTTACAGGCGGATAAATGACACTTGCGTCGCGGCGCAAGTGTCAAAAGGGTTGGTCTGAAGCAGCCTAATTACCCGTAGGTGTGGTTTGGGCGTAACGTCCAACAAACCAATGAGAGTGCCAGCTCCCATTCCCTTTAAGAGCCATGAGCGCATTTGAATCGGACGAGTTGATATTTTGACAGCGCGTCTGCAGTCTCCGATGAGACAGATGCACATGAATTTCAAACTGCAAATGGCTCAGTTTATTGCCAAATAGTATGGCCTAATTCACACATGGAATAAGGGGTTTTCTTCCACAACTTCAGAAATACTGAGTCCTCAAATAAATTTCGCCAAAGAAAACGTATATGATATAACATATGATATGCGGTAACTGTGGTTCTATTTAATGATATACGCAATAGGCTACATTATAAACATTGTTTCTTATCAGTATTGTATGCTATCCTAATATGCATGTGTCCCCGCGGTAATAGACATTGCCATTGATTGTATTATGCGTTACGTGTTTAGTTTGCGTGTGTTTAAACAGAGCACACACGCGCGCCCGCATTCATTCATTCTTTTTAACACTCACTCGCGGTAAAAACAATGTTTTTCACGATCAAATACTCATCAATCCTAAAAGTTATGGGCATGTAGGCCTACACGATGTCTGTGTCAAGAAAATATGTGTTTGCTGTACGGTGTTTGCAGATGCATTGATTTAAAAGTAAAACTTATTACAGCTGCATCAGCTGTTCTTTCCCAAATAATTTACCAAGAATGTGCGGCTAGGTAGATGAGAGAAGCAAAGTGTATGCGCGAGGTGCACAAGCAATCCGTATGCATGCGCCCTTAAAATAGCATCTGAACAACGCGCCACTGACTTTAAACCAGGTATTTCCTGGTCAGTAGCGCAATGGTATTCAGAAACGGCAAAATACCGTTTGCGCCAGAACACGCCTCCTCCTTCCGCCGAACCGCCCCTTGGGGCGCATGATCAATCCCTAATTTACCGGCGAGTGGCGGTGGTGGGAAAAGAACGCTCTGCGCCAGTTGTAAACTAGCAACGACACAAATGCGCCAGTGACTAAGTCACTTGCGCCGGATGCAAGATAGGGCCCAAGGTGTGTTAAAGACACCTATTGAAGTGAAGTGCTGGTAACCTCTCCATCCCAGTTAGTTTGATCAAAAGTTAAAGTTAAAGTATTACATGTTTGTTACTTTGTTTATTTAAGTCACTGGTCTGCAAATGGATGTCAAAGTTAATCTGACATGAAGTCAGGACATTTAAGCTGCTAATAATGTTTCTGAGTTGTTCCTAGGTACATGCCTTTTCTTTGATAAGAAGGGAGATGTAATGTATTGAGTTTGATTTACTCCCATGGCTACGGGGTGCCATGCCGTAATTCCGACGCCGCATTGTTCCGACGTCTCAATGGTCCGAAATATTTCCCATTAGATCGACATGCCACTATGCCGACGGTTCAATGTTCCGAAAACGGAACCCATTGGTCCGAAGGTCCGTTTGTCCGACTTTTCAAAAAGGAGGCGCATTAGGCCGACGGTTCAATATGCCGAATAGGCCAATTCCACATGTGTGATTATGAAACCAAAAATAAAAGACGATGTAGGCTAAGTTCCAGCAGTGCACTTCACCAAGCCAGACTGTTGCTGTGGGCTTTAACGGTCACAAGAGGTGAATTTATGAAGCGCACGTTATATAAGGACTAATACTTTTCCCGTAAAGAAGTCAAACGGTGAGTGAAAAACAAATTAAAAAAAAAAAAAAAAAAAATTCTCATTAGTAGCTGTGTGTCGGCCTATATGTGTTGTTCCCTGTGTTTACAGTGGGCTTTTAGCCCAAATAATTTTGCTGGTATTGATTGAGTCAAACTTATACCTCATACAGTGTGTGTGTGTGTGTGTGTGTGTGTGTGTGTGTGTGTGTGTGTGTGTGTGTGTGTGTGTGTGTGTGTGTGTGTGTGTGTGTGTGTGTGTGTGTGTGTGTGTGTGTGTGTGTGTGTGTTGTGTGTGTGTGGAGAATTAGACCTACGCTCTCTGTCCATGGGGCTGAAACACCGTGTCGAAATGAAGCGCTGTCACTTTGCTCTCCAATATTCATCGTGAACGTGATATGTAGGCCTGTGTTGTATTTTGGAGAGAGAGTGAGAGAGAGCGAGAGAGAGCGAGGTATAAAACTCTTTATATGTAGGCCTATTCGGCATATTGAACCGTCGGCCTAATGCGCCTCCTTTTTGACAAGTCGGACAAACGGACCTTCGGACCAATGGGTTCCGTTTTCGGAACATTGAACCGTCGGCATAGTGGCATGTCGATCTAATGGGAAATATTTCGGACCATTAAGACGTCGGAACAATGAGGTGTCGGAATTACGGGCAGGCCCAGGCTACGGTCTGTTCTGTCCCAATGGATTACTCGTAGTGCCGCATGTACGCATGCGCAGTTCAATAAAGCTACAGTTGGCTCCAAGGCTAAAGCGTATATGTTGACTGGAATATCTTACAATAAGTATAAATAACAAGACAAAAAATGTTTCAACATTCCCTAACTTAAGAGTGTGTTTGTGCAGAGATGACACGTTAGCTACATCCCAACAACCAATTATTTTACCCTGCTACCTTCCTAAACACTCCTAGGTCCGCCGCGCATCAGAGACACGTGTGCAGAGGATAGCGACTTACAATAAGATTTGTCAGAAGAAAGAGAAACAACAATATATCGCTGTCGGTACAGTATACGGATGTTCATAGAAGTGTTCAGCATTAACAATCACTAGGTTAACCCATTCCCCGTATGCAACAAAACACAAACACACACGCGCACACAAACACAAACACACACACAGTCTGGCCTGTATAACTCTTCCGCGATACCTTTCTAAATAATAACATCTCTGTATTCTTTCACTTTTCTCTCCCTCTCATTTTCACTCTTTCTCTAATTAGCGTTGGGCTCAGCTGGCGTCCGCGCCCGGCTACCTGCGACCTGAGCGGAGCGTGAGACCTGGGGGGGACGGAGATGCGGTGCGTAAGGGGCCACTCACACTAGGGCCCGTGCCCAAGCTAATTTGCATACTAAAGTCTAGAACGTTTGGCTAGTATGACCACGCCATCCGTATTCCAGCACGGAACAGCCCCTTGGCCACGGCACACTTGGGAGAGGTGTGCCATGGCCAAAGTACAGATGCTAAATAGATGACACGCGCACATGCGCGGATACGCAACGTGAGCTGGATGACGTAGTCCTTGTGTGACCCTTTTTTCTTTATAGGTCCATGCCCTTCTTCCCCGCAACAATCATTTTAAACAATGGCGGCAAGCGGTTCACGAGTGGGTTTACGTTGGTGCGATAGTGAAGTCAAGTGTTTACTTGTAATTTGGGCCGACGACAGCATTCACGTTGTTGTTCTCCATTGTTGTTATGGCGGCGAGGACGCTTGGTGATGACTTATTTACCGTATTACGACGTGATGACGTATGTATGAAGGAGCAATCGTGCCCAGGCCACGGCCTTTGGGGCAGTGTGACCACGGGCCAGCGGGGGGAGTGGGGAGGGGGGGAATCGTGCTGAATCTTCCTGCAGCACGGAACAGGCAAACGGCCCTAGTGTGAGTGGCCCCTAAGATTACCAATGAACCACTAATGCACAATTTTTCCCAGAGTAACAAAAGGAAACCAAGAGCATCACGGCGTCAGAAGGCATTTTGTGGTGTTATCCTCCTGTCGGTAGAACCCGTTTCTAAAGCAGACAGATACACTTCACTTAAGATCCCCGGAGATGGAATCCTAATTCTGCTGCGGTGTGTGCGCACACACGCAAAGAGCAACAAACAAACCCTCCTAACATGAAAGGCCTCATGAATATTCATGATGGATGAAGGAGGGGCATGAGAGCCGGGTGGGTGAGATGGACCATCGCTAATATCACGTCTAATTACCTAGCAGGAGTAACACACACACACACACACACACACACACACACACACACACACACACACACTGATACATGGATTTATCTGTTGTTTTTGTTGTTGCATAGTCATAAAATAACTATTGAATACAAAGAAAGTTCTCAGAATTTCGAGCGTATTTTTGCAAGGACAGTAGAATTTATAAATTGTTATGAAAGAGAAAGATAACGTCTTCTCTACAATTTATTTAATATCTTTTTTTATCCTGTCTTGTGCTTCTGTACATCTTGTACATCTTTTTATTTTCTGTGAAGCACATGGAGAACCAAAGTTAGACACATGATGAGGAGAGCACAGACAGGCCTGACACCTGCATCACTTCTAATGTGAAGTCAAGGTGACCTTGACCAGAACATCAGAAGAGGATGAGAGAGTCTGTACTCCACAGACCATGTGCCTTATTCAAGAGATGACCCTTTCCAAATTGATATTGCACTCTGTCACCTACGTGATTTTCAAGAAAAATATGTGGTCTGCCCTGCAATTCCTCAGCAACATATAATTATAATTGGATATTTGCTGGCATCTTCTGGCCAAAAATGTCAAGAGAGAATGACAATGACCAATCTGAAAGCATTTTTAGAGGCTGTTGCGCACAGAAATAAATTAAGCTTTGTTTATTTTATTTTTTCGACGTTCAGAGAGCAGCAAGCTAAAAGGAATAGCTATTTAAGGACCGCTTGTTTGGGTGTTGTGTATTAACTCGATGACTAAGAATACCAAATAGATCTGATCAGGATCTGTGGTAGCCTATTGCTTTAAAATGTGTGCCTATATTACTACTACAACTACTACTACCACTACGACTATTACTCCTACCACTACTACTACTACACACACACACACATACACAAACACACACACGACACAACGAAACATGCAGTTGCATGCTTGATTTACTGTTGAGAAACTGTAAGGGGTCATATGAGGTTAACACACTCGAAGGCGCCCCAAGCGTCATAAAAGTGAAAGTAGTTTAAAGTTGCCTTTAGTTCCACCTTGTGGTGATTAATAATACCGCACCGTATCTGGTGCCCATGGGTCTATAGGGCGGCTGTAACGTAATATTATGCTATTGAAATAAGCTGTTCTTAACTGCGCGATAGAAACAGCTCCTCACCACAGGGAAGAGGAATCTCTCAGCAGGAGCTCAATGTGGTGGGCGGCTCCTCCTAACTAATGCTTACATTATTAATGAATAGAGATGATCAAGATTAAATTATATTAATAACTTAAATGTGTGTTGTGAAATGATTGTGGCAATCAAGGAACTACGAGAGGGACAATAACACACACACTCACTCACAAAGACAAACACAAAAACACACACACAAGCACACACACACACACATTGAAATTCTTCTATTTTTCAATTTAAACTACACGAAAACCTTTAGCAAAATGCGTTGGTCTGGTATGCGAGACAGACCAGTCAGCTAATGCTTCGCAAACTCAGAGCCACATATTGTTATGACCTCTTTTGTGACATAGGAAGGTCAGGTCATGGTACACGAAATTAAACAAATATTAATGTGGTACAAACCTGGTTAATGTAGGGCCGTAACCAACGCCAAAATAAGACCTGAATAAGAAAAGACTTGAAAGTCCCAAAAAGAAACGCTCGATGACGATTATGACGTAGCGGTTAGATGTGGATGTCCACGTCCTACAGGCTGCAGCCAGAAATTATTGCATTTGCTGACAGAGGTGATGGACTGGGAGTGGGGACAGGCATAGGGTTAGGTGGGTGCGTGTGATTTAAAAAATACATATAACAGCAACATTACCTTGTAATTGTTACAGAGATTGAGGGAGAAATTTAGGTGGATTTCAAGAGCGTTGAAAAGGACATCACAGGAGACAGAGAGAGCAATCAAGAGGCCACATTGCCAGGGGCAGGTGATTCAGGGGCAGGTGATCCAGGGGCAGGTGATCCAGTGGCGGGTGATCCAGGGATTTGTGTGCCGAGGGCCAGTCAGTCAGGGGTCAACAGTGAAGGAATAACTTTTGCCAGGGCCAGCTGCTCCAGGGACCAGACTGCCAGGGACTGATGGGGCGACTGTGGAGGACCTAATAAGGCAACTAGAAAAGGAAAAATTAATGAGAAGGAGAGCAGAGAGGGCTATTGCAAAACAAAAAAGAATCAATTTGGCACTAAGAAAGAGAATCAATTTGGCACTAAGAAAGAGAAACAATTCAGTCAACAAGAAGTTAAAACGAAAAAGCCATACAGGTTAAATTGACCGCCCATCATAATCAGCATTGTTGAATCGGCGGCATCTGTAGGGCTTCATATGCTGAACATCACCCTTTCCAGGATATAATTAAACAAACACTGTTATTTCTACTAGCTATCGCATCATAAAACCCGTCCTTAAATCAACCTAAATTATCCTAGTAATCCAACATAAATAACTAACTAAATAAAAGTTAGATTCACTAGTACTGAACTTTGTAATTGTTGGTGTAGATACCATCACATGGTGCAGTCGAGCTAACAAACTAGCAAGCAATCGGTCGTCTACCAAGATAAATATATATATAATTACGCTGTGCATTTACAAATAAAGATCAGTATATGCATCATAAAGGGCCTCTGATACAATATAGACAGTTGACAATTCAAAAGAGGTAGCTATTTAATCAATTTACCCCCCAATGTATATGGCCACTACGCCGTCTGTAATAGTAGACAGTGTAACACTATGTGTGATCAAATAAGTCACTGCAAGAACTCGTCTACACTTGACCTCAATGTGTTACCACAATGCAATATCTGCAAACTGCCAACTCTGCAATCCAAACTCATTGTGTTTATCTTCAACAGCCATCATTTATACCAAAACTTATAAATGTCTGGTCTGAGGTCTAGTTTTAGAGTGTTTCTCACAGCTCATATGTCAAACAAATTGAAGTCTGTTGTCCTTTGTCAAGAAATCTATTAATTATCTGTATGACTTTATACATTTTAATGTTATTTTTTTGTATTTGAAAAGTGTCGGGCGTGGTTTGTTGGCCCAGCTTTTCAGTGCGTCAACAGATCTCAGACTCTTTCAAATGACGTTAAATCGTAATAAACAACATGAAACTTTTGGGATTTGTTCTGTAAATTAATATATGCATCTATTATTTTTTAGAGCTGTCAGTTAAACGCGTTATTAACGGCGTTAACGCAAACCAATTTTAACGGCGTTAATTTTTTTAACGCGAGATTAACGTGAATTATTATCTTTTAAAAAATAAAAAAACAATTTCCTTTTTTTTTTTTTGGGCTCAAAACAAAGTCTGCTGACTGCTATGTTCAAGGCATATCTTTGTATGTTCATCGTTAAATTGCATTATAGGCTTTTTTTTTGTACCGTCCTGTTTTGATCAGTATATGCCAATGTTGTTATCAATAAAAAAACATTTGCACAAGGAAAGCCGATGCACTTCTCCATGTTGATAAGAGCAAAAAAAATAAAATGAGAAAAATTAATGGGACAAAGAATTCAAGGGATATTTAGCATAGAAAAAAAAAAAAGATTAATCGTGAGTTAACTATGGCATTAATGCGATTATGGCATTAATGCGACATGCCGGATCTTGTTCCGGCAGGATCTGGCTCAAATTAACCACTGTTAAAGGCCCACTATGCAGGATTGGGCATTTCTTCGCTGTTTTCTTGGTTTGGCACACACTTTTCTCTACACAGCGCCCCCTAAAGCTTCATAGTAGATATTTTACAACACTGTCGTAACAACTTGTTGACGACCCTTCCAAATGCACTTCTACGCGAGCCATGTGCATTTGTTTTCAAAGAAGCCGGCGAATGCGTGGAGCCATGTCCGAAGTAGATGTTCAAAAAGTGTAGACAAGGTTATACATTTTTTAAATGGTGTATTTGTATTGCAATAAACATAAATCCATCCTTTTTCATAGTTGACGGGGATTTATTTTAGGTTGAACAGAACAATCAGTGCAAGAGTTTTGGCCAACATAATAATCTAAATAAACAAGAACCTGGATTCGGGGATTCAGCCTGTATCTGGGGGACGAGACAGACGAACAGCAAAACACCCATGGAAACAAAAGCGTTTCCATCGTTGCAACCAAGCAAGCTAGAAACATACAGGGCTCACAACAAAACTATCGAGAAAACACATTTTTACAGGGCTCACAACTAAATGGTTGAGCAAACACATTTGTACAGAGACTATCAACATCAAGAATACCACGAAGACAAAGGGCACTCAAGGGTACTTTCAATTTCAAAAGCAACACGGCCAAGTCGGCGTCTGATTTGCAGTCTTCTTTTTCTTTCAGTTCACGCTATTCCTGAAAAGCTTGCCCAACGTTTACTCGTGTCTGGCCTCTCTGTCGGTCAGTCTCCCTTTTCTCTTCTTCTGTTCCTCCGACATTGGGTTTCTCTGTCTCTTTTTAGTCGGCTGATCTATGATGAATGTAACAATCCCTTAGTTACTTGTGTTTATATCGAGCCGGTTCCGTGTTTGGGGTCTGTGCCGTAAAGCAATTCGTTACTTCGCGAGACCCGAGACTCCCGCGAGAGTGGGCGGCGGGTCGCCGGCAGAAACATATTCCCTTTCTCCGCCAAGATGCGCAAGGGGGAGTCGAAACAACGAACAATCTAACAAAAATGTATAATAGAACCATCGCAATGACTCATAGCCTGTTATATTAAGGTAAATCAAGCCAAAAAAGTTGCATAGTTCCCCTTTCACTCGTGTCTGGACTCTTTTCTGGTCCATTCTTCTTTTGTTCCACCGACGGTCGCCTCTTGGGTCCCTTATCAGTCGATTGATCCATGATGAATGCAACAATTGCCTCGCAACTGGCTGTTTATATCTAGCCGGTGCCATGTTTGGGGGTGTGTCTGTGCCGTAAAGCATTTTCGAAACTACAATCTGACTACATTTTCGAGGCGCGATTGGATACTTCCGCTGCGTCACATCTGGATTGTGTCGGTCCGAACAGAGCAAGTTGCATATGCGCTTTTTCCTTGGAGAAGCGACAAGGGGCAATGACACACCCACCAAACGACCCAGAACTGGTTGCAGAACCATCAGAATAACTCTCAACCTGCATAATTAATGTAATTTTGGCTAAAAAAGTTGCATAGTGGGCCTTTAATAGGAGGTAGTGCTTGTTGGCGTGTTTCTGCAACAATACAAAGTCCTGGTCACAGTTATGGACAGAGGCATTATGTCAAAGAGGGCATAGGGAGTGGGAGGCAGGTTGTCCATTTAGCAGCCTGACTGCGGCTCTGATGGACCTATATCTCCTCCCAGAGGCCAGTGGTTGGAAGAAGTGGTGTCCTTCGGAAAGAACACAGATCAAGTGAAAACCGTTAGCCTGAAAAGCTGGATGGTCATCGCAATAGTCCTGGATGAAGGAGTATATGGAATCGGCCCATAAGCTACTCAAAAAAGAATATTTCTGCAAATACAAAAACAGAACATTAAAATATATAAAGTCATGCAGATAATTAATAGATTTCTTGACAAAGGACAACAGACTTCAATTGGTTTGACATATGAGCTGTGAGAAACACACTAAAACTAGAACTCAGACCAGGCATTTATAAGTTTTTATGTTAGCAGTATGTTAGCACTTTGAAGTGAGCTATAGACAAAATAATAGATAGGTTCCGGCACTGACCGATATGACCATTTTAAATGTTGTGCTGACTACTTGTACACATGTTAGCACTTTGAAGTGAGCTATAGACAAAAACATACATAATTTCCCTACACCGAAAAACATAAGTTTTTCGGTGTAGGGAAATGATACATGATCCCCTACACCGAATTCTGCATCCCAGCGAAAAATGTGACCCCAGGGGGCGCTGTTGCATATTTTCTGCAACATGCGCGAGTTTGAAGCGTAGACAGGCATGACTAAAACATAAATAAAACTTAAGATCTCCCCCCACCCCCTCATCTTGTTATTAAATGTGCTTAATGAATACATTTGATTTGATTTGATTTGATTAGCATTCCACAGACCCATACAATGGATAGGGCGTTTAGTGCTACTTTCCCTATACCTGGGTAGGCAGACTACCCGCCTGCCTACCAATAAATCCCGTTCCCTTTACTCCGTCTCTGCCTTCCTGTGTTCAGCACTTTGGTCCCCACGTTCTGTTCCATAACACGAACGTCATCGTTTTTGAAAGCCTCCGTCTACCATGTCCACACTACATCACGAACCCAGCGTTTTCACATTTATCCATCTCAGCGATAATTTGGAAGCATATCAGGGCCTTGAATGGGCAGTTCAACCATTTAGCAGTGAAAATGACCGATATATGACCGATATATGCACTTTCACTTTCTCCTCCATGCTGCAGTTCACCCCGGACTGCACTGCACTGAGTTTGACGGTTGAACGCTGATTGGCTGTCAAAAATTTGCCCGATACGCGTCTCTACGTTTACTTTGTATGGGATCTTGTCGCCCCGTCGCGTTTGGTGTGAACGCACAATGCGCTTCTTCCTCGGCGGCGCCGTGTTTGCTGCGTTCTGAACCAAAACAAAAGCAGCGTGTGTGTGACGTCATGACGCATTTGCCGTGTCCGGAACCGATAAGCGGAATCGTTAAGCAGGCTTGCTAATGATTCCAAGGAATCGGTTGACTCGGCACCGGTTCTCTGAACAAGAACCGGTTCTCGATTCCCATCCCTAACGAGTCCTCAAATACATTTTGGCAAAGAAAAACTTAACACACATATGATATGCGGTAACTGTGGTTCTATTTAATGATATACGCAATAAATTAACAAACATCGTTTCTTACCAGTATTGTATGCATTATCGTTATCGACTTGTGTTCCTAATATGCATGTGTCCCCCCAATAATATACATTACCATGGACTGTATTATGCGTTACGTGTTTAGTTTGCATGTGTTTAAACTAGAGCTGTCAAGCGATTAAAATATTTAATCGTGATTAATCGCATTAATGTCATAGTTAACTCACGATTAATCGTGATTAATCGCAAATTATTTTTCTATGCTAAATATCCCTTGATTTTTTTGTCCCATAATTCTTCTCATTTTAATTCTCTTATCAACATGGTGAAGTGCATCGGCTTGTCTTGTGCAAACAATTTTTTATTGATAACAACATTGGCATATACTGATCAAAACATTACGATACAAAAAAAGAGCCTATAGTGCAATTAAACGACTGCTTTGAACAAATGTCATTTGAACATAGCAGTCAGGCTACTGCTTCTTTGTTTTGAGCCATCTAAATTCTTTGACATATAGTGTAGATCATTTGGTTAAATGATTATAGTTTGTTCATTAAGAGCCACCGGAGCCACCGTACTGTGTGGCCTCATCCAATCAGAATGCCCGGCGGGCTAGTTCCCCTGTAGTTCACCTGTTTAAATTAATATCAACCAGTGAGAACATTCTACATGTAGCAACTTTCTTTATTTTTACAGTAACGCAAATAGTTACTTTCCCTGGTAACTATTAACTTTTATTATAGAGTAATTCAGTTACTAACTCAGTTACTTTTTTGAAGTAACGTTCCCAACACTGCCCGGCACTGACTGATGACCATATTACCCGTTGTAGGCCTACTGACTACTTGTACACAAGGAACCATGTGATTTTTATGTAGTTTCGGAAAAAATGTCCATTGAAAACCTCACGTGCATACTTGATCCTTTGAACACCCTTGTTTGTTTTGGTAGTTTTCACCCCGATCTGGTAGCGATCGCAGCGATCCACACAAACGGTGAAGGCTTTTATATTGAAAACGTTGCGAGATACCACACAAAGGCTGTTTAGAGTAGAAGCGCACGAAGATTTGTGTGACGGCTCTCTTGACGCGGATGAACGAATGACGGCTGACTTGACTAACCTTCCTCCAGGGAGATCCGGGTGTGTCGCATCAATAACCTCGTCCGCACTAAGATTTGTTCATCAGACAGAGAAGTAGATGGAAAGAGAAGATAGATGCTGTAGAATAATATCATAATATCATTCATCGTTTTGAGCTGTTAACAAAAGCATGCTGTTGGAACCGCATGACGCAATATTGCGCCACCGCGCCGCACCACACAGGCGCGTTTCCTCCGCGTCAGCAGAAACGAAGAGACCGCGCGGCCGTCCGGGAGGACAGCGCCCTGTCAGCACCCACCCCCCGCAGGGGGAGCGACAAGTGATTGAACAACAGTTACGTAATGATGCTGAGGATATGAACTATGGCCATATGACCATTCTATGCACATCTTTATCTCGCTCGTGTGGGGCCAGAGTATACTGTTTGACGAGTCTTGCGCAGCGTGTCGGCTGTTAGAGGGGGGAACCCCCCCCCCCGGGATGTGTGACAGGTTGTTAGAGACCATTTCCCCTACAATGATTAGCCCACCTCGACCTCGGACCCTCCCCTCATGTTGTGTACAGTCGAATTGTCAGTGTTGTGGCTGGCCACCTCCTCCTCCTCCTCCTCCTCCATCATCGCTCGGCGGTATTTAAAAGGGACCTGCTGCGGAGCCACGAGTGGCCGTGGACTTCACAATCTGCGACTACTAATTTAGCTCAATTATATTGAAGCTCCCTTGGTGTTCAATCCATATACATTCAACAACAAAAACAGAAACATGGACAAAGGTATGTTCGAATCATTCCACCAAAGTTTTTAGAAACGTTTCAAAGTGACTCGTTCAGCGTTACTGAATGGTGACTTGTTTGCGCGGTTTAATTCAGGCGCGAATGACGAAAGGCTTCTACCATATGTCATCAATGTCACTGGCATCACTGACTGTCATCTTTCACTCATGTCTGGGAACTAACTGTTAGAATCTAATCGGATGTCAAACAACAGCAGAACAGGTTGGCTGTTCTGATACAACAAATTACATATTAAATATTTAACTATTGTGACATGGAGGGAATAATTGATGTCACTAATTTCTATCAGAATATTTGATGAGGTTTCCAGAGGCTTAATGTTTGAAAGGCAATGTGTGCACCAGCCTATGTAGGCTATCCAACTTTACTTTAATGCATAAACCTGTATAATAGGAACATAACCAACAGTTTGGAAATCCATCTGCTGCTGTCATACAGAACCACTGAAACAATCTCAGTTGTGTTAATTGTCCTTTTACTAGGACAATCTGCTTCGCCATGTGGTTTACTTGCACTTTATAAAACAATTGACAAACTCGTATTATGAAAGTTTGACTGAAGTCGCTTTACAGGGATTATTAAATAATAAAATAAAATCTTATCTAGCGAGGAAAACTGCCCTTACACAAGAATGGAGGAGAAATGCAGTCCATAATACCACCCTATGTTTTGGATGTAGAAATCATTTGCTATTCTGTGTTCCAGACATAATTCCCACAAGATTTGTTCCTTTAAGAATTTCAGGTTCAAGGTTAAGCTGCTGAACACAATGGGCAGCTGTTCTCCATAAAATCTAGAATAAATAATCCATTATCTTAATTAAAATTCAAACACTTCTGTAAAAAACAGAAGGGTACATTAAGTGACCATTATCATTAGTTAATGCAGTAATAATAATTCTGACATAGTATTGCATAGGTATTGATAGGGTTAGTGGGTTAATGGTTATTAGGATTGGAGATTGTGTGCAACCAGAGTAACTTTAACTAACTTGAACTTTTAACATGAAGTAAAACCCAATGGTGTTCAGTTAACATTAACACCACATGAACAACATTAATAAATGATTACTTGACCATAAGTTAACTGATTATGAACTGTTAATTAATGCTGAGAACTGCATTCAATAATGTTAATGAATGGTTAAATAATGTGTTACCAATAACTACTAGACATAATACCACTTTCAGGGATGACTCATCGCATGACTCAATTCAGAAATATGATAATCATGATGACAAAGGATCACAGGGAAAACCCAAATGAACTGAAACCTATAGTATTGAAGGCTTTAATCGGCTCTATTGGGGAATCAAACCTGATTTAACGTCTTCGGGTCCACATTTCATGTTTACATTTTTATAGTTATTCTATAACACACGTACAATGCAATGCAGTATAGATTTGCAATATTATTATTAAGTTAATCAAGCCCTTATTAAAAATTAAATTGTAATAAGATAAGTCAACAGGTTATTCAACTTTAATTTAGGTAATAACAGAGTATCAGTATATCATCAGAGGAAACAATTATTAATTTGCCAACAAACCTGATTTGTCAAATATTCATAATTATTATTGTTTTAAAGACCAGTCTTGGTTTAAAATAACTGCATTTTCTATGCAGATTTAAGCAACGCTAAAGATAGCCGATGGCACGGATTGCTCAAAAAAAATATTGATTCCTTGCTTTACCAACATGAAGGACCTGCCAGCAGGCTGAGGTGATACATGACCTCAAAGCAAATGCAGGAACAATCCTGCCACCGACGACGACACAATCCAACCAATATTAGGAAGTTATTAGCATGCAAAACCCGTAGAAAACCTATTGGCCGACCCGAGGCTTACCGTTGCATGCTACCAATACCAGCAGGTAGAGCTTAGAGGCTAGTGAATGAGTCAGAAGATACAACCTTCAGAGCTCCACTGTCTCAGGCTACAGTTGGTGTGGCGTGCAGCAGGAGATGACAGAGGAGTGCCTTTCTGTGTACCTCCCCCTGCAGGCCGCAGCAGCATGGTGCAGTTCTGGAAGGAGCACTCCAGGAAGGCCACGGTGGAGGAGATGATGCTGGACTCCCACGCCATGGAGCTCACCAAGCAGGAGCTGCCAGAGGTCCTCTCCCTACTGCCCAGCCTGGCCGGCCAACGGGTGCTCGAGCTGGGGGCTGGCATCGGGTCAGTCACGGTCGCAGACATGGGGCTATGTCTCTGATGTGTGTCTGTGGCTGTGTGCGTGTACGTGTATGTGTGTGTGTGTGTGTGTGTATGTGCGTATGCATGTGTCCTTGTGCGTGTGTGTGTGTGCTTGTGCGTGTGTGCGCTTGCACACACGCGCACACACACACAGATTGTCACGGCTCAAAAGAGTACAGGAAACCACAATAGACAAAGGGATCTTGAGTAGGGACATAGTCTCTAGGGAGGTGAAGATGTCTCCTTACATGGTCGTAAAGCAGAAAAAAATCCTATTATGGCAGACAAAATCATGTCATGGTGAAATCACATAACAGATGCCAAAATACCAGAAGAAGAGACACAGTCGGGAGGTATCTCATGTCTAACTCAAAACTCAGCTCACGACTGTGAAATCAAATGAAATGTGTGTGGCAGGATAGCAGAACCCAGTTAGACCCTAGATAGAGCTCTTCTAAGCCTGAGATGAGTTGTATCAGCCTGGAGCCTTGAAATCTGATATTGACACTATATTTGTGAGACTCTAACACACACACACACACACACACTCACAGGCCAACCCTCCCCTCCTGTGCCCCCAGGCGGTTCACCAGCCACCTGCTTGCCAGCGCTGCCCACGTGACGGCGGTCGACTTCATGGAGAACTTCGTTGAGAAGAACAGACAAGACAATGGTCACCATAGCAACGCTTCTTTCCTCCAAGCCGATGTCACCAAACTTGAGTTCCCCTTAAACAGGTAAGGTGATGTCTGGAACACTTGATGGCGGGCTAATGATTCAACAACCGTCACAAATTCAGGAAAGAATTGCACAGCAATAGGAATTCTCACAATATCTGTTTGCACAATTTTTCTATATATATAATATATATATATATGTCAATTTATTGCAATTAAATGTTTTGTAAATGTGTATAGGTATGTGTATGACTTTGTAAGGAGTGGTATCCATATTGTCACAAATAAGTACCATTGATAACTTTAGGTCTGATAGTAGACTGTAACTGTAGACATTGGGAGTAGATACATCTCCATCACACGTCTCAAGCTGACCGCCCGACCCGGGCCGTCTCCAACAGCTACAGCGTGATCTTCTCCAACTGGCTGCTCATGTACCTGTCTGACGAGGAGCTGGGCCTTCTGGTGGAGAAGATGCTGGGCTGGCTGGCTCCTGGAGGCCTCCTCTTCTTCAGGGAGTCCTGCAACCACCAGTCAGGTACCAGGCCTGAGGATGCACGAGCACAACACGGGGTCACACCGTCACCTCACTAGCCTGAAGCCAGACATCACACTCGGCCTGTTGAGACGATTCAGATTCTTGAGTCCTTAATTTAAAGAGCAAGCTCCTACTCAGATTACTACAGCAACAGCACAACCTCTGGTGAGGAACTGGCTGTTGCAGATCTTTGTTTAGTCTTACACTGCTATAGTTTAGAAGTACAGTATAGTGAGTCAAGTGCAATTCAGTTGCATCTATTCAAAGGTGCTCCCCCTCTCCCCAGGCGACTGTAAGAGGGAATTCAACCCCACAAACTACCGGAGCCAGGGTCAGTACAGCCACCTGGTCACGTCAGCGCACTGGACCCAGACCGAGGGGGGCCAGAAGTTTGGTTTCGACATTATTCTGACCAAGAAAGTTCAGACCTACGTTAAGGTATAGCTGATGAGCTGATTATGAAAATGATTTCAGATTGGATGAGATTATCCCCAGAGCTACAGCAGCCTGGTCCAGGTCAAGAGATCATTGAGTTCATACATACGTACACTAGGATATACACAGTTCTGTAACTCTAACAAACTAAATTAGCGTCCCCCTTCACCCCCTTGTGCTCCTCCTCCTCCTCCACATCCCCCCCTCCTCCTCCTGCTCCTGCTCTTCCTCCTTCTCCTGCTCCTCCTCTTCCCCCCCCTCCTCCTCCTCCTCCTGCTCCTGCTCCTGCTCCTCCTCTTCCTCCTCCTGCTCCTCCTCTTGCCTTCCTCCCCATGGTTCAGATGAAGAAGAACCAGAACCAGATCTGCTGGCTGCTGGAGAAGGTTCCCCGTCCCCAGGTCACCCCCGGCGGGTTCCTCACCTTCCAGCAGTTCCTGGATAACAAGCAGTACACCCGGCGGGGCATCCTGCGCTACGAGAAGATGTTTGGGGCCGGCTTCGTCAGCACAGGAGGCCTCAGCACCACCAAGGTTCCCTTAACCAGATCAACACGCTGACACCCAGGGGTGATGTGATCGTCACACAACCACAAAAAGTCTAGTCAGTGTCAAAGTCGAAGTCAACTTTCGGATATAGATACAAAAGGATACAATTTGATAAAATATTAAGTTATATTTACAATAAATTAATTCTACAAATTGCAAAAGATAAGGCAAAACAAAACCGTAAAAATAAAAATGTAAATAAATTGAAATGTGCAATAAGAGGACTTAGAGAGCCAAGCCCACACCCATAGAACTGTAAAGGTTGTGGTGCTGTAGAAGACGCCGATGTTCGAGTACAATTTAGTCACTACGATGCCGGGGCTTTTGGTTCAATAATGCGGTCGTGGTGAGATGAGACGCAATCATTCACTCTGCGATTAAAGTCCAATCAGGCGCTTGGATTTGGAGTGCCTCAAGGTTTAATGGTTTCATTAAACAAGTATGAGTTGCAGAAACATTATTACAACGGTAGCAACATTTCCTTATGTGTAGTAAAACCCAGTGAACTGACTGAAAAATGAAAACGAAAAGGGTAGTCAAGCCTTAGCAAAGCAACGATCAAACAGCACGAAGAGGGTGAGAGTCATCACCGAAACTAAAAACAGTAAAATGCAAATCCTCCTGACAAATTACAATCACACAAGCTGTGTGTGCACTTCAGTAGAATATATAGACATATGCATACATAATATATATATATATATATATATATATACATGTACAGAGGCAACGTCCCGGGATGCAGAACGCATGACAGCAGACTCATCCAACAAACCTTTTAGGGCCGCTCTGAGGGCCGAGAGGGCCCTTACGGCTCCCCTCTGGTAAAACCTGTTCAACAATAATGATCTGTTTAATGAGGATCTACCTGCAAGAATCTGTTTCCCCGCGTCTCAATTAATGTCGGGCAAGATTTCAGCACATAATATCTCCTGAAACTGCTCCTGCTGGATTAGGAATTCAACGTTTCTCCCTCTGTTCTTACAGGAGTTTGTGGACCTGTTGAACTTGAAACCGGGCCAGAAGGTTCTGGACGTTGGCTGTGGCATCGGTGGAGGAAACTTCTACATGGCCAAGGTACGCCGCCCAGTGTTGGGGCAACTCCTTTAGGAGATATGGCGACTAGGACGGATGAGACTTCTAAATGCAAAAAAAGATCCCACTAGTTGAGTAGTATAGCAAACAATTTTCAGTTTGTATACATGTTTCCCAAGGTTACGTAGAGACCAGAGGCCCGGCAGTGCTGCCAACATTTGCAAACTCTGTTAGTTGGTGGTCGACGGTTAGGACCTTCAGAAATCAATAGCAGTTGTGACAAGCAGGTCATCTGGGAAAAACAAACAGTTAATAGCATAACATCATACGGTCCAAGATTTATGAATTTCGTTATGAATGCACTCATTTGTCATTATTTATATTATTTTCAGCTAGGTTTATTGTGAAACAAAAAAGTTATTCTCCAGTTGGATATTTTTGCATTTGAGCAAGGGCTTCAACCATACACCCTTATTGCTTATTTACTGCATGCAATTTGTCATTCTTTTAGACTCTATCATCACCATTTATCCTCTCTTCAAAATGTTTCATTGTTGAGATTACTTCCACATACTTCAAGTCTAGTCAACGTATTTTGTGGATAAATATGAGAATTACAAAAGCTGAAATGAGTAGTCTGACGGTGAAGATCATTGTGTGTTTGGTGTTCAGACATTTGGAGTGGAGGTGCTAGGACTGGACCTGTCTGAGAACATGGTGGAGATCGCCATGGAGAGGGCGATCGATGAGAAGCTGCCCATGGTAAGTCATGCTATTCTCAGAGGTAAATGGAGGGCATTATTTACACTGCATACACCACATCCACCACCTATTATCATGAACAACCAGTATGTCACACTCACCTTATATCGAATACATACAAAGACCACCACAGTAAACCAAAAAACTGGATTGGTGTCTCCTCATATATTTTATTTCTACATTGTCCACAAGGCTATTTCAACATAATGTAATCATTCTACTTTGTCCAATCCCTAACTTGAAAATATGTGATACAATGAGTTAAACATTGATTAATTACAGTAGTTGTATGCTCAGGGTGAAAAGTGAATCTATGATTGATTCATGGCTCTGTGGAATTGTTTAGGGTTTGGTTAACCGTAACTTTATGGTTGTTCCCTTGAACTCTATGACTCAAGTATAAGTATCAGACCAAAGGGCCAACCACAAAACCACAAGTCGGCTGGGGACGTCAATATGCAACATCAACTAAATAAGACTATTAGGTTCAGACTACGTCGGTTGTATATATATGTTCTAGAAGTAACATTATCTCTGTCTCACACTATCACCATATCAAACATATTTACATTTAGGGGCTTTTTGCTGACGCTTTTATCCAAAGCGACTTACAACCATTCTTAGAAATCGTCGGGAGTAGCCAGGGTGAGGTGTCTTGCTCTGGGACACCTCGACACTCAGCTAGGAGGAGCCAGGGATCGGACTAGCAACCTTCCGGTTACCAGTCAACCCGCTCTACCTCCTGAGCTACTAGCGCCCGAGCCTCTCCTCCCTAACCCCGGATGACCCCTCACTAACCCCAGCTGACCCCTCCCCTCCAGGTGACCTTCGAGGTGGCCGACGCTACCAAGCGCTCCTTTGAGGAGGGCTCCTTCGACGTCATCTACAGCCGGGACACCATCCTCCACATCGACGACAAGCTGGCGCTCTTCAAGCGCTTCCACGTGAGTCCCAGGCCCGCCCCCCCCCCGCACGCCCCCCGCTCTCTGAAGGAGTCTGAAACCTTCTGCTGTCGTATGAGCAGGGGATACCTCTGGGGGCTGCTCCTTAATCGTCCTCAGATCATTGCCAATGGGTTCCCTGATCGTCCTCAGACCATAGCCAATGTGTTCCCTGATCGTCCTCAGACCATAGCCAATGGGTTCCCTGATCGTCCTCAGACCATAGCCAATGGGTTCCCTGATCGTCCTCAGACCATAGCCAATGGGTTCCCTGATCGTCCTCAGACCATAGCCAATGGGTTCCCTGATCGTCCTCAGACCATAGCCAATGGGTTCCCTGATCGTCCTCAGACCATAGCCAATGGGTTTCACGATGGTTGCTCTCCACGCAAACTGTTTACACAACTAATGCCCGCTCAAACGTGATTGGTCCAAGATTCTAATGCTACAAACCAGAGCGCTTCTGATGCTAAAATCCTTTGGTACAGATCTGCCTTCATGTGCGGACATCTGTTTATGGAGATATGATAACTATCCGCCTGCCCTTAACCTTAGCGCACTAGTGTTTTATCAAGTTTCCAGTAGTGTCCCCAATGCGCCAACAAGCCCTCCATTCATTGCTCTCATCACATGATTCCTCGTTGTCCAGTCGTGGCTGAGGCCCGGAGGCCAGCTGCTGATCAGCGACTACTGCTGCGGGGAGAAGCCCTGGAGCCCCACCTTCCAGGACTACGTCCAGCAGAGGGGCTACGTCCTCTACACCCCTCAGCAGTACGGCCAGGTAGACCCCCGGCTGGACGTACAGCTGTCCATTGCTCTGTGGTACCAGGGGGAAATGGTTTCTGCTGCAACAAAAGCTTTGCTCAAAAACAAAAGACAATATATACATAAGTAAATATAAATAATATTGAACACGTATAAACACGAAAGGTATAGCAATATAAATATAATCATAAATGTGCATATGTTAATTATATTTTATTGGTAAATAAATAAATTGTGCATTTAAAATTGCATCTTCACACAACAAATACAGTGTTACATATAAATCTGACTTTATAATATTCTCCAACTAACAATCCAATAATCCCAGAATGGCGTTTCCAAATTGGACTGCAGTCTAACTGTGTGACTGTGTGTCCATCCTGCTCCGCAGTTCATTGAGGAGGCTGGTTTCTGCAGCGTGCGCGCGGAGGACAGGACTGCCCAGTTCATACAAGTCATCCAGACAGAGCTGGAGAGAGCAGTTGCCATCAAAGAAGAGTACATCGCGGTAGGTCACACCTGCCAGAGGGAGGGCACACACACACACACACACACACACACACACACACACACACACACACACACACACACACATAGAGTGAGAGAGACACACATCACATTATAACTCAATACTGCATAAATGGATGGATGGATGGTTGAATAGATGGATGATTCTATTAAATTCTATATACTAGTAATTGTCCCATGTGGACTCTGGCTCGTGCTGCAGTTGAAATACATCAGTGATGGAGGATGAATCGATGGCTGGATGAGGGCTAGATGAGGGTTTCAACAGACTCTGGTGCTCTGTGCAGGAGGTCTCGGAGGAGGACTACCTGGAGGTGGTCAGAGGCTGGAGTGACAAACTGAAGCGCTGCAACGTGGGCGACCAGCGCTGGGGTCTCTTCTACGCGACCAAATCCTGAGTCAGAGGCCGGAGGTGGAAGGAAGTGAACAGGAGAAGAGATGGGACACTTTGAGACTCTACACCCGGGATCAGGGATGTGTGACGTGCCCTGGCCCATGTCCAGCAGTTCAGTCAACCATTCTGATACAGTATGCCGATGTTTGTTCTGTGAGACCCTGGATTACAGGGACGGGGTCAGGACGATCTCCAATTGCGTTTTCTGGGTCCTTGAGTTCATAGGAAGGTAAAAAAAAAAAAAAACTCTCAGGATGTTTAAATTCAGACAAAACTTTATTGTAATTACCTCAGACATGACAAATAATTCTCTGAATAAATTATTTTAAACCGATGCACGAATTTATTTCTTTGTGTATTTTATTTATTGTGCTGAATCAGATGGTGGTTTTAACTTTGGGTTAATTTTATTTGAAAGCTTATGTTCCCAACAGCAGGTCTTGCTTAAAGGAATGGATTCACACCCTGGGAAGGTTCTGGGACAAAAGGTCACCGTCTGCGTTGAGAGTCTACGCTCAATGTGTCACATGGCAATGATTACAACATATTATAGTTTTTCATTTACATTTACATTTACGGCGTTAAGCTTTCATCCAAAGCGACTTGCATACACACATTCACACACCATCGGCGGAGTCAACCATGCAAGCCGACAGCCAGCTCGTCAGGAGCAGTCAGGGTGAGGTGTCTTGCTCAGGGACACCTCGACACTCAGTATCAGGAGCCGAGGATTGAACTAGCAACCTTCCGGTTAAAAGCCAACAAGCCAACCCGCTCTACCTCCTGAGCGTGCACACTTTTTATCTATCATAAGAAGTATTTTATTTCATACGTGTATGAAAATATTTACCGCACCAAATAAAATCAACATCCAATAAACAGCATAACAGGGAGCTAGGGACACATGTATTACAATTGAAAACTTAATATTTATTTAATGCATCCTGTATTATGTTGGTTTTCATATCTCTCTTTGTCTCTGCATTATTTGCACTTTGCTTTTCTGTTGTGCTTGTTGTTTTAGCAGCAGACTCTCCATGATTTGGTATTATTTTATTTATTGTCAGTCTACACATGATTCACCATTATATTCCTTCACCTGCCTTTGGCTTGGAAAACACAATTTTACTAGTATACTAGTAAAATACTTCTCTTTGCTCAGTGTTTACTCAAATCTCTGTGTGGCTTCACTTCAGTCAAAGTCCAGAGTAGGGAAGGTGTTCATAACTCTAGGGATTCAACCCCCCTATTGTCAGTTCAAATGGGGAGCAAAGCATTGGTGTAGTCTCTGCAAATGTTACAAATATACCTTCTCTATCTGGAATTCTATATCTATATTTTAGTTTGAGACTACTTTGGTGCCTTTTCCCAACTTACCATTTTCCATATTCATAGTTTTAAAGTTTGATAAATGTATCTTATAATAATTAAATGATAAATTAATAATATTAATTATTAATAAGAATTTTATAATGATTAGTTGCATTTTAGTGGAATCAGTATTATAAGTGTTATTATCATTAATTAATAAGTATGGAATATACAAACTAGATCTGACAAAAATATATTTTATTTTGAAGATACAGTATATTCTACAAATGTTGGGGTAAATATTCAGTTTCAATTGCCAGTCATAGTTTTGTGTATGGTGTTATTTTGAACCGTCAATGGATTCTATGAAGCGAAATATTTGTAACCTAAACCCTTTCTAAACCGAGAGGTTATTTACTGGGAAAGGCCTGCAGTATCATCAAAAACCACAAGGGGGAATAAAAGCTTACTTTGCTATCCCAAAACGACTTCCTTATATCCAACCTTAGAGTTTCAGACATTCTTTCAATCATTATTGTGTTTGTCTATCTATCTATCTATCTATCTATCTATCTATCTATCTATCTATCTATCTATCTATCTATCTATCTATCTATCTATCTATCTATCTATCTATCTATCTATCTATCTATCTATCTATCTATCTATCTATCTATCTATCTATCTATCTATGTATCTATCTATCTATCTATCTATCTATCTATCTATCTATCTATCTATCTATCGATTGATCTGTCTGCTTTTCTGTCTGTCTGTCACTCTGTCGGTCTGTATTTTTGTCTTTCTATCTGTCTGTCTGTCTTTCTGTGTTTCTTGTCGTCTGTCTGTCTGTCTGTCTGTCTGTCTGTCTGTCTGTCTGTCTGTCTGTCTGTCTGTCTGTCTGTCTGTCTGTCTAGCAGGAAAAAGGGGGGGGACGTCGAAATGCATGATAGTTGGTCTGGCTGGTTTTACACACGCGTGCACTAACGGCGCGCGCCCACGCCGTCCTTTTAAATATCGGTGTGCGAGGGAGCAGCAGCCCATAGACCACCTGTGTGAGCTGTTATCGCGATGAGAGCACTGCTGCTGATGGGGCTGCCGCTGCTT
>NC_082391.1:6248362-6258362 GCF_031168955.1 Gadus macrocephalus | reverse complement strand
CGTCTCCCCGGAGCAGCTGGGCTTCCAGTACAAGAAGGCGGTGTTTCTTGAGTACACGGACGCAACGTTCACAGCGAAGAAGACCTCGGACGGGACGCTGCAAGGGCCGCTTCTGAAGGGAGAGGTCAACGACCAGGTCCACGTAAGGAGAACCTTCTAGACACAGAGGAAGGGAATTGGAGCAAGGCTCGATCCCATTACACCCCTCTGCACTAGCCCTTAGCCCTACTCCTCGTAGGGTGGGGCCGTCCCAATAGTCATTTATTTAAAGGGTAGGGCTAAGGGGTAGTGCTGAGGGGTAGGGCTAAGGGGTAGGGCTGAGGGGTAGGGCTAAGGGGTAGGGCTGAGGGGTAGGACTAAGGGCTTGGGCCAAGGGGTGTAATGGGATGGGCCCCAAGTCTAATGTCAACAATTCTCCTATTGAACATACAACTAGATGAATGTCATTGAGATTAACTAAGGGAACGACCTCCTGTCTCCATTTAAAATAGATAGAAGAGTTCAAGAATCGCCTTGTCAATCAAAAGATGCCGATGATGTTCTTTTCCAGATCATCTTCAAGAACATGGCGAGTCGGCCGTACAACATCTACCCAACGGGCCTGATCAGCGTCCAGCCACTGGACAGGACTCTGAACAGTAAGGTCACCTCCACACACAGGACTCAGAACAGTAAGGCCTCCACACACAGGACTCAGAACAGTAAGGTTTCCTCCACACACAGGACTCAAATGCCTGTTCCACTTTTCTGGGAAAATAGTGCTGTAACACTGAAATAACTTCTTCAAAATGATCATTGCATTTGAATCACCTCATCCTGCTGAGGAAATGAGCAGAGATGGATCAAAGAATATTGATTTGATCTATTATGATCGATTCATGTCAAGTCAATTTGTCATTGTATTGCCCTTAATGAGAGTTCCAGTCTCAAATGGCTTCACAGGCCACACTCTATGCCCTCTCCTAACCCTAGCTCTCCAAAGACAGGAGGAAGGGGAACGTCCTCTGACTGGACGCTTGCTTTGGCTAGCTTTGAAACCATCCGTCTCTATAACCCTGTTGGGTTTTAAACCCCGTAGGGTTTTAGAGATAAAAAACCTGTAGGTTGCTGGTTGTGGAGTGTCGAGGTGTCCCTGAGCAAGACACCTCACCCTGACTGCTCTGGGCAGAGAGGTGTGGCGCCCCCTTTCTGTATAAGCTAGAGAAAGGATGACTCCCGAGGAGACTCGACTTCCTTTCCCTTCCTTTCCCTAAACCCTGTATCGTTGTACAGAGGAGGCGCAGGACCTGCGCTCCATGGGGGTCCCCCCCAACACCACCTTCAGCTACGTGTGGAAGCTGGGCCCGGACAGCGGCCCCCTGGAGGGGGACCCCCAGTGCCTGACCCAGCTGTACCAGAGCACCGTGCACCCTGAGAGGGACCTGGCCTCGGGGCTGGTGGGCACCTTGCTCATCTGCAAGTACGAGGCCATCGACCAAGTGGGACGCCTGGTGAGAACCCCCCCCCCTAGGAACAGACTCTGAGGGGGTAGAAGGCGGTCTAATTGTTGCTCACTCGTGGTCGATTACATTCAACTTCATAGTCATTGGGCAGCAAAAGTAGAGAACAACAAAATGCAGTAAGCATCCAACAGAATGTGCACGTATGTTTACATATCGCGGTTGGGGTGGGAGTGGGTGTCTTGTGCCTTGTTCGAGAGCGCCTTAACTTCCTGAGAGGTATAAGTCATGTTTTAGTCATTTAAGTTCTGCTGAAATCATATGGTTTAACTTATTTTTTGTTTAATTTCATAAAATGCTATAAGAAATAAAGTTCATCCATTCCCGTTGGTTTAATCTGGCTGAATGTATAAACTCACTGTGCAACACATGGATCTCCTGGTACGTCTCTGACTGAGCCTCTGCCCTCAGGTGGGTCCGGACCAAGAGATGAGCATGATGTTTGCCGTGTTTGATGAGAACAGAAGCTGGTACATCGACCAGAACATCCACACGTACAGCTCCGACCCCTCCAAGGTGGATCCCAGCGACCCCGATTTCCTCAGTTCCAACATCATTTACAGTAAGTAAATCACCCCTCAATTCCTCACACTCCTCACAAGACTTTCCCTTTTGTAGAAAGAAATCAGCGTCTCAAGGACTATGTTATTGGGTGTATGTTAGTGTCTGTTTGCATGCGTCACTCACACACGTCCCTCTCTTCAAGGCGTGAACGGGGGGATGTTCCGCGGGCGGGAGTTTGCGACCTGCCAGAGCGACGTCACCTTCTGGCACGTGGTCAACGTGGGAACGCAGAGCGACTTCCTCTCCGTGTACTTCAGGGGGAACCCCATCAAGCGTCAGGACGCCAACCAATGGGTCCTCACCCTGTTCCCCATGACTGGCGAGACCATCCCCATGGAGGCCGAGCTCATAGGTAGAGAGTAACCCATGGTAACCCGTCCAATGCAAGGTCCATCAAGGTCACGTTTACATTTAGGGAATTTAGCAGACGCTTTTAGCGACTTGCAACCATTCCTTACACCAACGGCGGAGTCAACCACGCAGGGCGACAGCCAGCTCGTCAGGAGCAGCTATGGTGAGGTGTCTTGCTCAGGGATATCTCGGCACTCGGAGGGGCCGGGGAGCAAACTAGTAACCTTTTGGTTACAAGCCAACCCGCTCTACCTCCTGAGCTACTGCTGCCGAGATAGGTCATCTTCATTCACCTTTCCATTGTCTGGTCGAACCCCACAAAATCAGTCAAAATCAACACAGCATGTCTTGGTAAGAGAGACATTGCTTCATACCATAGTCATTTCTAATTAAAGATCCTTTTGTTTCATAGGAAAAAATGTCACTGCACAGGGTGTTGACTAAGAGATATGACATCATTATCTCTATCATAGACATAAACAGGGGAGTGGAAGTGAGTCCTTCCAATATTCATCTATTTAAACATGCTTTTGTTTTCTGTACTCACATACTCAATCCTTCTTCCTTTAGCTCCTGTTTTTTTAATTCCTTTTTGGTCATGTTAGGGGTTTGAACTCCATGACTTCCGATTTACAAACACATCCTATGAATACCTCCACCACTTTAAAAGCAATGGAAACAAAATGTTAACCGCCCAACGTGATCATCACGTAAGAACAATTATGAAGATTCCTGACTGTTTCTTGTCTTTGTTCCGTTTCAGGGGAGTGGGAGATCAGCGCCTTTGACGGCAACCTGAAGAGCCGTGGGATGAGCGTGCGCTACACGGTGACGCCCTGCGATGACAACCCGCTGGTGGACAGGGAGGACAGCCTGCTCAAGGACTACGTCGACAACATGATGTCCATGGGGCCCCGGGCCATGCGGCCCCACAACCGCACGGGGGCCGGGCGCCGCGGCAACAGCCTCCGCAACATCCAGGACCCCTCGACGCCCGACGCCAACGCCACCCGGTTGACGAAGCACGCCGACCGCAACGACACCAACGAGATCACGCCGGGGCACAGCACCGCACAGAACGCCACCGGGACGCCGTCGGAGAACGCCACCGGGACACCGCCAGAGGGCGATGCCGACAACGGCATCCCACAGGCGGTCCTGGAGGCGGTGGAGAGAGAGGAGGAGAGGTTGGCAGCTCTGGACCCGGGGGGCACGGCCCCCAGGGGCCGAGGGAGGAAGAGGAGGCTGGTGGTGGACGGCGATGAGGTCATGAGGGAGGAGGGGGAGGGGGGGTCTGCGGACGGCGAGGCCGGGGGGGGCGTGAGACAGACCCGAGGCATGTCGGGGAGGGAGGGGTCCGAGGCCGGGGGGGGCGCGGAGGAACGGGGGGAAGCGACGCCGGGAAGGAACGAGACGCGCGAGGAGACCAACCACATCCTGGAGGACTCCAGCCTTCTCACGAGGCTGAAGAACCCGGCCCAGAAGCAGGTGGTCCCCCGCCAGCTGGAGCTGGACCTGGAGGAGGTGAGCCGCGTGGACCCCCAGCCCGGGGAGGCCGTGGACCCAGTGGAGCTGAGGGGCCTCAACCACACCGACAACAGGACCGCCCCGCTCTCCCTCTCCATGGAGTACGAGGACTACAGCTCGGGGGTACGGGTTTGTGTGTGTGTGTGTGTGTGTGTGTGTGTGTGTGTGTGTGTGTGTGTGTGTGTGTGTGTGTGTGTCTGTGTGTGTGTGTGTGTGTGTGTGTGTGTGTGTGTGTGTGTGTGTGTGTGTGTGTGTGTGTGTGTGTGTCTGTGTGTGTGTGTGTGTGTGTGTGTGTGCATGTTTTCAGTGCTTCATTCAAACATGACATAATACATGACGTTGGCTATTGTATCGGGTTTTTTTAACCTCCCGACATCTTTACCTATGATCTTTTTAATGGACATACCAATTTGAGATTTTGTATTCTTCATTTCCGTCGTAGGAGAATGACACATTCAGTGAGTACGGTACGATGGACCACGTAGACCCACGCTCCGGCACTGGAGACAACAAATACCGCAACTATTACATCGCTGCCGAGGAGGTGACCTGGGACTACGGGATCAGAATCCCCCCCCAGCTAATCAGACCCAGGTAGGGTGATCCTTGCACCCTGGGGTGATCAGCTGCTAGTGGATGAGGTGTTGGACATTCAGAAAGACAGATAGGATAATGTTCAAAACAGGATATAGTGCAACAACATAAAATTTGTTTCTCACAACCTTCAAGCAATAATGCCATCAATTATGTGTGTTTGAACGATTGATATTTTGTCAATTGAAAGACTGATATTTTGTGTGTTGAAACATTTATGTTTTTGTGAGTTGGAACATTTATTTTTTGTCATTTCAAAGTCTGATATTGTTTGGATTGAAAGTTTCAATCCAAACAATATCACTCTTTCAACTAACACAACATCTATGTTTCAATTTGAAACATAGATTGATATTGTGCATTGAAACATTGATGTTGTGTGTATTGTGAATGCATCGTCTGCCTGTCTTCCTCAGAGAGATGCGTCGAGGGATGAGGAAGTTCCTGCCTGAGTATAAGAAGGTGGTGTTCCGGGCATACACCAATGGGGATTTCAAGCATCCGGTGGTCATCGGAGAACTCCAGGAACACCTGGGCATCATGGGCCCCTTCATCAGAGCCGAGGTCCACGAACAGCTCACTGTGAGTACTGTCCCAAATGAGCTGCTCACTGTGAGTACCGTCCAAAATGAGCTGTTCACTGTGAGTACGGTCCCTAACGAGTACAGTCCCTAACGAGCTACTCACTGTGAGTACGGTCTCTAACGAGTACGGTCCCTAACGAGCTGCTCACTGTGAGTACGGTCTCTAACGAGTACAGTCCCTAACGAGCTACTCACTGTGAGTACGGTCTCTAACGAGTACGGTCCCTAACGAGCTGCTCACTGTGATTACGGTCCCTAATGAGCTGCTCACTGTGAGTACGGTCCCTAACGAGCTGCTCACTGTGAGTACGGTCCCTAACGAGCTGCTCACTGTGAGTACGGTCCCTAACGAACTGCTCACTGTGAGTACGGTCCCTAACGAGCTGCTCACTCTGAGTACGGTCCTTAACGAGTTGCTCACTGTGAGTACGGTCCCTAACGAGCTGCTCACTGTGAGTACGGTCCCTAACGAACTGCTCACTGTGAGTACGGTCCCTAACGAGCTGCTCACTGTGAGTACGGTCCTTAACGAGCTGCTCACTGTGAGTACGGGTCCTAACGAGCCGTCACTGTGAGTACGGTCCCTAACGAGCTGGTCACTGGGAGTACGGGCCCTAACGAGCCGTCACTGTGAGTACGGGCCCTAACGAGCCGTCACTGTGAGTACGGTCCCTAACGAGCTGCTCACTGTGAGTACGGTCCCTAACGAGCTGCTCACTCTGAGTACGGTCCTTAACGAGCTGCTCACTGTGAGTACGGTCCCTAACGAGCTGCTCACTGTGAGTACGGTCCCTAACGAACTGCTCACTGTGAGTACGGTCCCTAACGAGCTGCTCATTCTGAGTACGGTCCTTAACGAGCTGCTCACTGTGAGTACGGGCCCTAACGAGCCGTCACTGTGAGTACGGTCCCTAACGAGCCGTCACTGTGAGTACGGTCCCTAACGAGCTGGTCACTGGGAGTACGGGCCCTAACGAGCCGTCACTGTGAGTACGGGCCCTAACGAGCCGTCACTGTGAGTACGGTCCCTAACGAGCTGGTCACTGGGAGTACGGGCCCTAACGAGCCGTCACTGTGAGTACGGGCCCTAACGAGCCGTCACTGTGAGTACGGTCCCTAACGAGCTGGTCACTGGGAGTACGGTCCCTAACGAGCTGGTCACTGTGAGTACGGTCCCTTACGAGCTGCTCACTGAGCGACACTGTGAACTCCTGTCTTGTGGTCCTAACCGGTGAGTGTTGTGTTTCGTTCGGTTTACTGGGGATTGACGGCTGAGAACAGGATTGAAGTGCAGGAGAGACGTTCTGTTTCACAATAATAATACATAAGTCATTATTCACGGTTCCTTCTGCAATGATCCAGAGTCACCCAAGCTGTGATTGGTTGTTGTACAAAATACAAAAACACCTTCTTTAGATTACTGTTCTGAAGAGATCTCACATAATTACTACTTGGTAATAGCCTGGCTATTGCCAGACCAAGCTCAATCGTAGATGCTCGTTGGTCTGGGGAAGCTGCTGTCATTTTTTTCAGCACAAGAGGCGTGATCAATGGGCCTAGTTCAAAAGACTGCACAATTGGCTGCTTGCCGTCGCTTCCCTGTCGTCATTGTGTTAAACAGCACAATTTTTTTCCAGGGGGAAAAGCTAGCTTGGTGATTGGCTCCCGCAAAAAAAAATCGAAACTACAAGGAAATGTATTGCTCTTTTCCAGACCCTTATGCAGGGTGAACTCAAATCGCCGGCAGAATGGGACGGGGCTACCCAGTCTAACTTGGTAACACTTTACAATAATAATAAGGAAAGAGTAGTGCTAGATTTAATAGAGTGGCGAAATTCACAAACAACATATGTGTTATCCGGGGCATATAAAGACTGGGACCGGAAAATAATTACTTTCTCTCCATTGAAACCATTTATATTTTTCGATCTCATAGGTCCCATGGGTTCTACCGGAAGGGGCGTGACTTCGCCACTCTATTCAATTTAAACTTTGTCCTTTTCTTTGGTTCCAGGTGACGTTTAGGAACAAGGCCTCCAGGCCTTACTCCTTCCACCTCCAGGGAGTGTACGACAAGAGCCAGGGGGGGGGCATGGCCCAGACCCAGACCGACCCAACTGGGGTCCCGGGAGAAGCTGTTCCCCCCGGGGAGTCCCGCGTTTACACGTGGAAAATAACCAAGAAACAAGGCCCCTACGAGACCGAGTTCGCCTGCAAGGCCGGAGCCTACTACTCCACTGTCAACAAGGTGCGTATCCATTCACACAAGTATATCGCAGGAACCGAGGTCAGTAGTTGGAGCATGTTGTCATGTTGAGGCCCTGAGTGTTGGTGGTTCGAGCCTGTCTGATGCCCAAGTGTCCGAACACAAGATTTAAACATTAAAGTGACGTTATGTCACCAGATCACCAGATGACGGCTAATGTGTGATTAGCCGTTACAAGCCATTACTGCCTTTTCCTGTGTTCTAGTGACATTACAAGTGGGCGTGTCCACCTGGATGTATGCTGGATAGATCAGTCTACCAGCCTACCCATTGGACTGTAGTTACATCTATATACATGCTTAGGCAAGGCAAGGCAAGGCAACTTTATTTATATAGCATACACAAGGCAGACTCAAAGTGCTTCACATATAAACATTGTCATACAATAAAATAAAATAATAGATAAGTAAAAGAAAACATATGCAAGAAATGAGTAAAATAGAAAGTGCAATGTATTTAAGAGAAAATTAAATTGAAAGTTAAAAAGGCTTTTTAGTAAGTAAAATTGAAAGTGCAATGTATTTAAGATCAGATCAACAGTCTCTCTGGAACCCAAGTCGGGACTACAACCCGACCTAAAGGAACTTGGTCCTTTCTCTGGAACTCCAATCCAGATTCTAGGACTCTAACCCAGACAGAACTTGGACACAAACTCAGGACTCTAACCCTTATACAAACAAACTCAGGACTCTAACCCTTATACAAACAAACTCAGGACTCTAACCCTTATAGAAATACAAACTCAGGACTCTAACCCTTATACAAACTCAGGACTCTAACCCTTACACAAATACAAACTCAGGACTCTAACCCTTATACAAACAAACAAACTCAGGACTCTAACCCTTATACAACCTTTCTCTCTGGTATCAGATCATGTATTTTTCTGGTAAAAATAGAAAATAAAGGGAAAGTTAAAAAGGCATTTTAGTAAAATAAAGGTAAAGTATTTAAGATTTAGCAGAAAGCTAAAGCAAACATAAAAGTCTTCAATCTTGTTTTAAAGGTGCTCAGAGTTGGGGCAAGTCTTAAATCCTCAGGGAGTTTATTCCAGCTATTTGTTGCATAGTAACTAAATCCTGCTTTCCCATGTTTCGTGTTTACTCTGGGGATAATTAACAGATTGGTCTCAGAAGATCTTAGCGTTCTAGAAGGCTTATGTAGTGGAAGCATATCAGTTAAATATTTTGGGCCTAAACCATGTAGGGATTTATAGGTTAGCAACATGATTTTAAAATCAATTCTCTGACCTACAGGAAGCCAATGTAACGATTTAAGAATTGGTGTAATGTGTTCAGATTTTTTGGTCTTTGTTAAAACTCTAGCAGCAGCATTCTGAACAAGCTGAAGCTTCCTTAGAGTTTGTTTTGGGAGACCTGTAAGGAGACCATTGCAGTAATCAAGCTTACTAGTGATAAAGGCATGTACAAGTTTTTGTAAGTCTTCGGTGGACATGAGCCCTCTAAGTCTTGCTACATTTTTAAGGTGATAATATGCAGATTTTGTAACTGATTTGATGTGACTTTCGAAATGTAAATCAGAATCCATGATAACCCCTAGATTTCTGGCTTTGATTGAGGTTTTCAGGGACAGAGAGTGAAGGTGTTGGGTTACTTTAAGCCTTTCCGTTTTAGCACCAAATACAATTATCTCTGTTTTATCCTCATTTAGCTGAAGGAAATTTCGGCACATCCAGTCTTTCACTTGCTCAATGCACTGGCACAGCAGATCTATGGGCCGATAGTCATTTGGTGATAGCGATACATAGATTTGCGTGTCATCAGCATAGCAATGATGGTCAATATTGTTATTATGCATGATTTGCCCTAGTGGGAGCATGTAGATGTTGAATAAAGAGGGTCCTAAGATCGAACCTTGTGGGACTCCACACATCACGTTGGTTGATTCTGATACAAAGTCGCCAATGGAAACAAAGTAGTTCCTATTTTGTAGGTAGGATCTGAACCAATTTAAGACTGTGCCTGAAAGCCCCACCCAGTTTTCTAACCTGTCCAAAAGTATTGTATGGTCTACAGTGTCGAATGCAGCACTGAGGTCTAGTAGCATTAGTATTGAGGTTTTGCCAGAGTCTGTGTTAAGACGGATGTCGTTTACAACTTTAATGAGGGCGGTCTCAGTGCTGTGCAGGGGTCGAAATCCTGATTGGAAGGTGTCATAACAACCAGTTGATGCCAGGAAGTGATTAAGTTGCTGGAGGACAACTTTCTCAATGATTTTACTTATGAAGGGTAGATTTGATATTGGTCTGTAGTTGTTAATAATAGAGGTATCTAGGCTTCGCTTTTTTAAAAGGGGTTTAATAACTGCAGTTTTCAGGGCTTTTGGGAAGTTGCCTGACTGGAGAGAGTTGTTAACTATCTGCAATATGTCTATTGCTAGGCAGTCAAAAACATTCTTAAAGAGGTTGGTAGGTAAAGAATCAAGGCAACAGGTGGATGGCTTTAGTTGTGTAACAGTTTCCACAAGAGTTTTAGAGTCAATAACATTAAAGCATACCATCCCTGCCACGTTACTTTTGCCTGAACAGGGTGGTAGTCCAACATTTTTGTTTGAAGTGGAGATATTGATGGCGCGTCTGATGCCTTCAATTTTAT
>NC_082391.1:6158362-6240862 GCF_031168955.1 Gadus macrocephalus | reverse complement strand
ACCCCCACGAGTGGCTGCAGGTGGACCTGCAGCGGGTGCAGCGCGTCACCGGGCTGGTCACCCAGGGGGCGCGCGCCCTGCTCACCCACATGATGGTCACCGAGTTCAGCGTCGCCCTGAGCAACGACGGGCGCACCTGGAGCACCGTGCTGGAGGAGGAGACGGCCGAGGAGAAGGTAGGCCTGATGAGCTCTGACGTGACGTCACACACACACACATGCACGCGTGCGCACACGCACTCATACGCACACATACTCACACACAGATAAAATACAGCATACTCATTTTTGGTTTCAGAACATCAACAAATGTTTTCTTGTGTCAGACTTTGTTTGAGCAGAGTGAGCACATTCTCCCAGTGGTCAAATGACACATTAGGCTGACTAAACGGTCCTAAATGAGTGGAAAGAGCAATAAATGAGTCCGCCAACGAAACCTAGGAATCTCACGAATGAATCATGTTAATCATTTAAGGAGTATAAATAGAAGGAGATTACCTCATCATCAAACTATCTACGTAGAGAGATGACTCTGTCGTCTCACTATGAATCCATAAAGAGATTACTCTGTCTCCTACTGTGCCTCACAGTAGGAGACACTCACTTTAGACCTCACTTTATTGTGTCATGATACTATTTTATTGCTGTGAATACTATGAGATATCTTCGTCGTCTATCTATCCACATTTTTACCTTTTCCTTATTTGCAGCCTTTGACAGTTAAAGGGGTGATATCACACCACCAGGTGGGAGTGTGATCTGCCATTCCAAGCCGTTTGAATATCTGCATTTTCCTGTGTTTTAGTGACATCACAGCTGTGTGTGTCTACCTAGATGTACTCTGGATAGATCTACTAGCCTACCCAGTGGACTCTAACAAACGTTGCTGATCTATCAAGCGTACATCTAGGTGGACACGCCTTGTGATGTCACTTAAACCCAGGAGAGGGACGATTTTCAAAAGGCATATGGATGTATTGGGGTGAGGGTTATGTAGATTATGTCATCACCACCTCCCTTTAGACACACTCATCCACACCGCATGTGCGTAGCAGGTCTGTAGAAATATGAATCACAGCGTCCTGTCCCTCCTCCTCTTCAGATCTTCTCGGGGAACAGCGACCCGGACGAAGAGTCCTTGGCGCTATTCGAGCCGCCGGTGTTCGCCCGCTACCTGAGGGTCCAGCCCCGCGGCTGGATCAACGACATCGCCCTGCGGCTAGAGGTGTTGGGCTGCGACACGCAGCAGCGCACCTGAGGGTTCGACCCAACAGGATTGAGTTCAACCACTGCCCCAGACCACCGGCCAGGAAAGGGGAGTCTGGGGCCCTGCTGGAACTGCTGCCCCCGCGACCCGACCCCGGATAAGCGCTTTGACGATGCGGATAAGGTTGAGGCACTGTCAAACGTCTGGATGTCTATCACTGTCTAATGAAGCGAGATGCCGAATGAACTCCCTCGTCGGAGTGACAACACTCACAGTGAACTAGCACGTTGATTTCATGTGTAAATGATATAAGTGGACTTTATTTTGGGTTTGCAGACAGAGAACTTAAGGATATTTTTATTTAACTTTTCGTTTTAGATGTATTTAAAATGTGTATTTTGTATATTTGCTAAGACACAAGGAATGTATTATGTATTTTGAGCTAGCTATGAATGAATTGCAGAGGGACGGATGAAGCCTGGACTATAAAGAGTGTCGCTCTTCACCAGCTATCCAGGGCAATATATATTTTTTATTATTATATATGATTATTATATTTTCAAACACCTGCAGCTATTTGAATGTACTCATGTGTAAGGCTTTCAAGGCCATCACAGTTTCAATAATGTATGGATAGTTATTCCTCTTTGGTTGTTTTTATGATGTTTGAATAAAAAGTTGATACATTTTTGCCCATTGTTTTGCAAAAGTTTGCTCATTGTGTCAAAACTCAACGCACAAGCAAATAAGACACAACACTTGGAAATATACCATTCACATCTATGTCAAATTGAAACTCTGCTATTGAAACCTCACAATCCTTTGTCAAAATTTCACACTGATAACAAAACGATACACACTTGTATCACACTTTCAGATCAGCAGCAACACATTAGTCTACTTTATATAAAACACTGAAGTCTTTCATGTTCACTGTTTTATTCAGTTCCACAGAAGGCACATTTTCACAACAACCAAAAAATCAAATACTCAACACTGTAAATTGCAGTACGGTACTTTACAGTGCAGTAAATTCAGATTAGTTTTTGCCAATTGCTTGAACACTATAGAAACATGCTTAGACCAAAGATACATGACTTCAGTTCTTTTTTACTACACCTTAAACACATGTAACCATACCTTAAACAAAAGCGCTGCTTTGCACTTTAGTTGGAGTTGTGCAAAACACTTGCTCCTTTCTGCAACACACTTGCTCCTGCATACTACACACTATTTCATACATAAGACCCTTACAGTTTTTTTCAATTGCTTGAACACATTTTGCAAAACTTGGCTCATTGTGTCAAAACTCAACACACAAGCAAATAAGACACAACACTGAGAAATATACCATTCACATCTACGTCCAAATGGAACTCTGCTATTGAAACCTAACAATCCTTTGTCAAAATGTCACTCTGATGACAAAATGATACACACAAAATGATACACACATTTTCACTGTTTGTATTCAGTTCCACGGAAGGCACGTTTTCACAACAACCAAATAATCGAACACTCAATACAGTTTTTTTCAATTGCTTGAACACATTTTGCAAAATTTGGCTCAATGTGTCAAAACTCAACACACAAGCAAATAAGACACAACACTTTTTTTCGATTGCTTGAACACAACAGACACATGCTTAGACCAAAGCAACACAACTTGAAGTTTTTGTTTCTATACCTTAAACACATGTAACCATTCCTTAAACAAACACGCTGCTTTGCACTTTAGTTGCAATTGTGCAACACACTTGCTCCTTTCTGCAACACACTTGCTCCTGCACACTACACACTAATTCATACATAAGACACTTAATTCAAAAAGGACATCTCATTGTACCATTGGGAAAACAGATCTATTCAAAATCCTAAACACATTGGTTAATTGAGAATACTTACTTACACACCTAAAAACACTTTCTTCCAAAACTGAACACCAGTCAGCCAGCTACAAAAAGGCCTCAGTTAAGCCATTTTGAGAACTTTGCCAGCATGGATGCAGGTAGAGCAAGAGGCAGAGGTAGAGAAGGAAGAGGAGGACAGAGACATAGAGGTGGACATGGAAGAGGCCGTGCAGGGAACATTATTTCCGATGACATAAAAGCAACTTTGGTGGACCATGTCATAAACCATGGTCTGACTGTGAGGGAAGCTGGGCAGAGAGTCCACCCTAAGCTGTTTCACAGTTTCATCCATAATAAGGACATTCCGACTGGAAAACAGGTCATGTCTTCAACTCTCTACTTTCTACTCTACTCAGACTGTATCTAGAGTATTTGCAGTACTGTACCGTATCACATGTACTGTATTGCAGGGTGGCTAGTTGACTGTTTTGAGTAATGCCATCTAAAATATGTATTACATGTATTTTGTTTTGTTACAGCGCATCTTGGAGATGGGTGGAGCTGCACAGCCTCATGAATTTATTTACATTGATGAGGCTGGATTCAACCTAAGCAAAACAAGACGACGGGGTTGTAACATAATTGGCCAAAGGGCAATTGTGCAAGTCCCGGGGCAGCGCGGGGGAAATATCTCATTATGTGCTGCCATAAGCCTTCAAGGGCTACTTCACCATCAAGCCAAAATTAGGTCCCTTCAATATCGAACATATAGTAACATTTCTGGATGCACTTCACGATGCAGCTGTACAGGACAGACCAGAGCAGCCCAGGTTTGTTGTCGTCTGGGATAATGTTAGTTTCTATCGGGTTGCTCTGGTCCTCAACTGGGTTACCAACCATAATTACAATTAGGGCATTTGGCAGACGCTTTTATCCAAAGCGACTTACATCGGTTACAGTTTTTTTCAATTGCTTGAACACATTTTGTAAAATTTGGCTCATTGTGTCAAAACTCAACACACAAGCAAATAAGACAACAACACTGGGAAATAAACCATTCACATCTATGTCAAATTGAAACTCGGCTATCGAAACCTAACAATTCTTTGTAAAAATGGCACTCTGATGACAAAATGATACACACTTGCATCATATGAATACACTTTCAGATCAGCAGCAACACACTAGTCTACTTTATATAAAATACTGCAGTCTTCCATATTCACTGTTTTTATTCAGTTCCACAGAGGGCACGTTTTCACCATAATGTACTGTAATGTAATGTTCAGTACATTGCAGTACTGTACATTACAGTGCAGTAAATACAGTTTGAGCAAAAATAACACAAAAATAAACCCTACTGTACTGTAAACACAGAAAAACATGGCAATTGTGCATGGATGGGCTTATGGATCCTGCCGTCTGTTGGGGTCTGGCCATAGGATCTCATCAACATCACAAGCGATGTTTTCTCCCGCTAAGCATCGGGGAAAATATTGCCTTGTGTGCTGAATCCATCCATGGATTGACCCTAAGTCGATGTCTCCGCAGGCCTGTTCCATTGCCTGCAGAAGAGGCATGCGAGCATGTGGTTGGCGGTCATTTACCCGCCATCTCCAAGCGCTGCCACGGGACTGGCACAATTGCCCTTTGGCCAATTATGTTACGACCCCGTCTTGTTTTGCTGAGGTTGAATCCAGCCTCATCAATGTAACTAAATTCATGAGGCTGTGCAGCTCCATCCATTTCCAAGATGCTCTGTAACAAAACAAAATACATGTAATACATATTTTGGATGGCATTACTCAAAACACTCAACTACAGTACTACACATACAGAACCCCCACCCCATCAAACAGGTACCTGGTACCTCTCTGAATGTATCTATGTGGTACTGATACAATGGCACATATTCAGCTGTAACTGGATGACACCAATACTGTATTGTAAATGTAAAGGACTGTAACACTTACCTGTACATATTCACGTTGAAGTCCTTTGACCCTGACACTGTTCCTCTCAAATGGGACCCTGAACAATTGCTTCATGGTCATTTGGTGCTTTACCAAGATGCGTCTGATAGGGGAAATGGTTACTCTCTGCCCAGCTTCCCTCATAGTCAGGCCATGGTTTATGACATGGTCCACCAAAGTGGCTTTTATGTCATCGGAAATAACGTTCCTCTTCCACCACGTCCTCCTCTATGTCTCTGTCCTCCTCTTCCTCCTCTACCTCTGCCTCTTGCTCTTGCTTCATCCATGCTTGCAAAGTTCTCCAAATGGCTTAACCGAGGCCTTTTTGTAGCTGGCTGATTGGTGTTCAGTTTTGGAAGAAAGTGTTTTAAGGTGTGTAAGTAAGTATTCTCAGTTAACCAATGTGTTTAGGATTTTGAATAGATGTGTTTTTCCCAATGGTACAATGAGACGTCATTTTTGAATTAAGTGTCTTATGTATGAAATAGTGTGTAGTGTGCAGGAGCAAGTGTGTTGCAGAAAGGAGCAAGTGTGTTGCACAATTGCAACTAAAGTGCAAAGCAGCGCTTTTGTTTAAGGAATGGATACATGTGTTTAAGGTATAGTAACAAAAACTTCAAGTTGTGTTACTTTGGTCTAAGCATGTGTCTACAGTGTTCAAGCAATTGAAAAAAACTGTAATACACACATCATCCATCATCAATTTGAAGTCCTATACTTGCCCCCTTCTAAACCCCATCGATTTTATTTCGGCTTTGAGATGGCGCGTATATGACCGCCAACCACATGCTCGCATGCCTCTTCTGCAGGCAATGCAACAGGCCTGCGGAGACATCGACTTAGGGTCAATCCATGGATGGAATCGGCACACGAGGCAATAGCAGGACAAAACATTGCTTGTGATGTTGATGAGATCCTATGGCCAGACCCCAACAGACGGCAGGATCCATAAGACCACCCAAGCACAATTGCCATGTTTTTCTGTGTTTACAGAGTTTATTTTTGCTCAAACTGTATTTACTGCACTGTAATGTACAGCACTGCAATGTACAGTATTTAGTATTTGATCTTTTGGTTGTTGTGAAAACGTGTCCTCTGTGGAACTGAATAAAACAGTGAACATGAAAGACTGCAGTGTTTTATATAAAGTAGACCACTAGCCGCGTTTACATGGCACATCTGATCCGCATAGATTTCTATGCGGCATAGATCTGTTCCTAAAATGTGTTCCGAATGTACTGTATACATGGCAGTAACAAAAGTGTCCGTTCTGTCTCTCGCGCACACCTGACACATCTCTGGACCGGCGGCGACATAATGGATGTCTTATCACTATCGGGGATTTTAAATTTGATTTTAATGAAAGCACAGCAGGAGAGAGCTTTTCTCTGCCTGCTCCTTCAATTACACTAACGCCCCGTGCCCACTACCTCCGTCAGTTGTCCGTTGCCCATTGACTTTGAATGGGGACGGTCGCGCAATGCATTGTGGATCCGTCCGTTGACTTGGAGCGTTCGCCACCGTCAAAAAGTTGAAAAATGTTCAACTTTTTCGGCCGCGACGGATCCGTCATCCAATCAGATCGCGTATGCAAATTTAAGCACTGTGACGCGACTCGGGCTCTGACGATACTGGAAAGCGGGAAAGCGGGTCATCTTGCCTCGCAACAAGCAGGAAGAAGCGGGAAGAACCCGGCGAAGCGATTTGATTGGCTGACGGTTGCCTCTGCAAAGACTACTCCCCCATCCGTCAGCCACGCCTTCCCACGTCCGTTGACTGACGGTGCAGTGGGCACGAGGCGTAAGAAGGAGGACGACAGCGCAGCAACGTCAATTTCTCGTCAGATCTTTATATTTACCCTAAGCTCCGCCGCAAACAAGAGGAATTTGGATGCGAGTCCGCAGCCAAGACTGGTGGGAGAGAGTGGTCTTACGGGAATTTAGTGACCAGGAATCCTCGAAGGTCCAATTGCGAACTACTGCAGCTGCCATCTCTCTTAGTTAAGAAGTATTTTAACGTTCAGCCTGCAAAAGTACTAGTAGTAGCCTACTCATTTACAATTATCTCGGACGAGCGCGGACACTACGATACGCGAACACGTCATTAATAAACACCCATGTGTCCCGTCGCTTAGCAACCGGCCACGCTTACCGGACTACTTTTACGGAGTGATAACAAAGACGTGAATCAGGCAATAAATCAACTTTCCTTGACAGCGGTGAAGTTCGGTGTGCTTAAAAGTACCGACGGAGCTCAGTGGACCAATTGCGAACTACTGCGGCTGCACTAAGTTAAACCCCAATCTATGCGGAATAAGTGTATACATGGTGATTTAAAACGGACTACACCACCTCTTCTATTCGGCATAGAATCTATGCCGAACAGATAATTGTATTCCGAATGAGGCGTATACATGACCATTTTCTATGCCGCATAGAAATCTATGCGGCATAGATGTGTCCATGTAAACGCGGCAGTGTGTTGCTGCTGATCTGAAAGTGTATTCATATGATGCAAGTGTGTTTCATTTTGTCATCAGAGTGACATTTTTACAAAGAATTGTTAGGTTACGATAGCAGAGTTTCAATTTGACATCACTGTTGTGTCTTATTTGCATGTGTGTGAGTTTTGACACAATGAGCCAAGTTTTGCAAAACGTATTCAAGCAACGGGCAAAAATTGTAATGGATCTGTGCAGTGTGAGTGTGCTCGCTTCCAGCTCAGCTCTGAGTCACTGTTATTACCGCTGAAACACGGCTGCTATCAACGTTGTTTTGTTCACTTGGAGATGTTCCACAGCATTCCCAAAGATACACAGAGCTTCTCCCTTCCCAACGTGTTTCCCAAAGTGTTTTTCTGCCTTATCCACCTCTGCCAGGCCTTGCGTAAAAGCTTAGCATTTACTGAGACATTGTACCGTTTCAAGTTCAACTGGGCAGCTGCCAGGGGAAATAGTTTTATAGAGAGTTCACACAGGACAATGGATTGGCTGGACAGGAAATAGCAAGATCAAGCAGGTATGTGGTTAGTTTGTGTGTGTGCGTGTGCGTGTGCGTGTGCGTGTGTGTGTGTGTGTGTGTGTGTCCATGTGTGTGCGTTTGCTACTGTGTGTGTGTGTGTGTGTGTGTGTGTGTGTGTGTGTGTGTGTGTGTGTGTGTGTGTGTGTGTGTGTGTGTGTGTGTGTGTGTGTGTATCTGTACGTGCGCCTGTCCAAGATCAAAAACATGCACGGTGCTTCACGGGGCTATCTTGTGGTGCTGTGCTGCGGCCACATGTCATTCTCACGTCATTCTCACCTTTATCAGCGTCTATCAGCAGAGGAAGTGTCCAGCAAGGGACAGCGTGTGTTTGGCTTGGACCCGCACGCAGGGACACACACACACACTGCAAATGCTGGAACAGCAGAACCACAACATGGAGGCATAGTACATGGTAATCCCTCTCAAAACAAAAACATATTGCCCGGCCCGGCGTTTTGGGGGTCCTACTCGATGATTAAAATACCACGGTTGTGACGCTTTGAATTTATTTTCTTTAAAATGGTTATGAAATGTTTGGTTACTTGGCCAGAGAAGTATCCCACAGTCAGTAAAGTTGAAAGTATGTAGGCCTACAGCTATTAGATAGTTTTCTGATAACGTAACTGGTGTCGTGTACAGCAATCAGGTTATACTGACACATCGTGTCGTGTTCTGCCTGTAAAGATAGATAAACAATTAACAATGAATACATTAAATGGTCGTTTTGCTTCTGCCTGACAAAGTTACGGAAAATGTCTTTCTTTGAGCAAACAATGCATCGCTTTTGAGAGGTTTTAGAACAGCATTCAGTTATATGATGATGATATTATAGACAGTCAAGAAATACAGCATGAACTTTAACGCAAAAAATAACTGAACGTCCGTCATTTTTTTGACAAGGAGTTGTCATGAGTGTGATACCAAACCTTTCAGATACACGTGGTGAGTTTCAATATGTGGACACAGGTGTCATTGCCCCATGTTGCTGCAATTAAACATTCGTCATTTTGTCAAAACAACACGATGTGTAATTACTGTGTAGCACAGAAGTAAATAAGTAAGTAACAGTTATTTATAAGGCACATTTAAAAACAGTTTTCACTGGCCAAAGTGCCGTACATGGTGCAAACAAAGGCATATAAAAGAACACTTTATATAGGGTAAGGGTCAACATTTTCAATTGTCTGACTAATAGTCAATCTCATTTTACCACTTCCAAATACTTTTTAGCACCAGGGTGATATTTTTATGTGTTTATGTAAATAATAAGTAAAGCAGGAACTGACTTGCTCAGATAATAACAATACAAGGTAAAAGTTTTAAGGCCGCTTATTGCCCATAGAGCCATAGATTGTCTTCTTTGAGAAATAACCTTTACCATCGACTAATGTAAAATGTATTGCATGCATACATGATAATCGTTCAGTTAGGAAATTGAGAACAATGCATAAAAAAAAAAAAACATCCTTGGACATCAGATCTACAATAAAAATGCTGTGATATGTGCCAGATTTTACCTCGTGTTTCATTGCTGTCACATTATGGTCTATTGATATGTAAGACAATGCAGGGAAAATAAATACATACATATTTGTAATGTAGGTTTGGTGCACCCTCTACTGGACGGTTGCATCAGTTGCATCAGAATTCATTCCATGATTATGGTGACACCACCTGGCAGGAATGTGTGTCTACTGTCTACAGAGAAGTTGTTGAATAAGCGAAGGTGGTTTAGCCATCAATCCGTAAACGTGCTATACCTTCAGTAGGCCTACGCCACAGGGGTGAGTGTAAATCAGGGATACATTTCTTTCCCAAAGTTGCATGTGCCAACGTGCTTGTTAGATTATATTTTAAATCAAAACCATAACCCCTGAGTAAGCGCACCAAAAAAGCCACCGTATTGTGGTCCTACCGAGTTCAAAATAGCTAGAGGGACGATGAGCCAAGGAGGCTTTGACGGCTGAACGAACAAACACATCACTGAAAATAGGTCAGACTGTATAACGGATTATATGGTTCTCCATCAAATGCCAAAACATTTACAGGCAAAATGGGGAAGAATATAAAGTTAATGATTATATGATGGCTCTGCACCAAATATATGAGAGAGAGAGAGAGAGAGAGAGAGAGAGAGAGAGAGAGAGAGAGAGAGAGAGAGAGAGAGAGAGAGAGAGAGAGAGAGAGAGAGAGAGAGAGAGAGAGAGAGAGAGAGAGAGAGAGAGATTAAGCAGTAAGAATAAAAAAAATTACAGACCGCGGGGACAGTTGCCATTTAATGCCTTTATTGTTTAAAATAAACAATGTCCAAATTGCCACTATTTAGTAGTGTTAATGCAGTTTCCAAAAAAATTCAAAAAGACCATAAAACACACACACAAAATATGTAATTAGCAGCACATTCTGACTTTAAATGCTGACGTTACAGAATACCAGTATTCTCGAAAGATTTGATAAAAACATAAAAACATGAAAAACAATGTTAATCTGTGTGAGCATTTGAGGTTGATTGTTTGTTTTATTAAAAAATCGAGGCCAGAGACCAGTGAATATAGATATTACAGTGGGTTAGACAATAACAGCTGAATAAAACAAAGGTAATCATTATAACGCTGGCATGAGAATTTAATACAAATACAAATATAGTTTTGTACACATTGTTTTTGAAAATATATGCTAAAGTGGGAGTGAGTGGGATATATGATCATATACATTTTTGTACATAGATTACAAAAAACTAAAATGATGTGTGATGTATAGTCAATGTTAAATTATGAACAGTAATCATTCTAAAGCAGGTCCAAAATCATTACAAATCTTAATAGTATGACAATATGAGGCTGAATCAAGAACTTATAGCACACGTTGTTCAAAGTTTACAAAATATTCCTGTATACATTTGATTGTTTCCGTGATTAAAAATACTTAACAATGGCAGCTGTGGAAAACGGAATCAAAGATCCCCAAGATTTCCCGAAGCCCTCAAGTAACAGAATCACACAAGTGGCCACGGTTAGGTGGTGTTCTGCAGGCTAACAAGACAGCAGGGTCAATGTTTCCCAATGTGTGTGTGTTTAGTTTAGGATTGAGGTAATCCATCCAAGACAGAACATGTCATGTTGCACAAACACCCAAGCTCGAGGTCAGAGGACAGTGATGGCATGAGTCTGCGATGAGCTGATCATTGACTTGATCCATCTCGATTCACTTATAAAAAGAAGAGTCAAGTGAGGTTGCCAGTGAAATTGAGCGTGATCATTTGAAAGAACAGAATGGAATCAGTATCGATAATATTAGTCAGTCAAATGTAGCAAACATGTCATAGGTTAGGTGCATATGTTATAGGTCCAAAATAAACGCGACATCTGTTTTACAAAGTCACTTTCTAAATATTAAACTTTTTTTTGACAGGAGAGGACACAAGCAGAAAATCCAGATTCCATTGGAAAGGCAACACTGCCTTTACCATTGTTGGAGAAAAAAGGTATTCTTTACATACAACATACAACTGAACACATGACACAGGTGGGCTGGCAGGTCCTTCTCGTGCTCTGATGTACAGACACAACAGAAACACTTTGATCAAACAACATTCACATTTTAAACCCGAAGCTTCTTCTGTTCAAATGCATGACACACAGCTATTACTTGCAGATCTGCTGCTGTTGTTTTCAGAGGGATAAATTATGTTTTTCTGAAATAATTACAGGGTGTGTGGCCGTCTCTAGACCACTCGTCCATCTCCATGAATCACACTGCATCCATTCATTCCTCAGGCACACGGAGAGGGAGAGAGAGAGAGAGAGAGAGAGAGAGAGAGAGAGAGAGAGAGAGAGAGAGAGAGAGAGAGAGAGAGAGAGAGAATAGAACTTACTCTAGTTTATCTCCCTGTCGTTTTGTACATTTTTGTCTTCTGTATAGCTACCAACTGCTCTACAGAAGAAAAAATCTTAAACAGCAAAACGTACTTTGAATTCAACAACCAAGCACCAATGTCATTCCATTCATGTACACACGCCGAAGAGAACAGCAATGACATTAGCAATCATAACTTTTACTGTTGTTAACAACAATAATTACCAAAAACACCTTCAAAACACATGGGCCCAAAACAATAAGTGTTCCACACCATTTTCTTAGATTCTCCCCATTCCATGACCAGCTACGCATGCTCTCTCGTTCTCCTGAACCCCCACCAGGATATCCTGAGGATCTATGGGCGGACGTCTAGGAACCCATTTGGCAGTTGACACAGTCGCCGCAAGGCAACATGTGCTTCTAAAAGAGAAAAAATTAAAAAGGTATCGTAGACAGCAGCGGGAACCCATTGTCCTGAATATGAATAGTGAGTGCTTGGGTTACAATCTCCGAGGTATGGGTGTACCTGCTCCCCATTCAGGACTTTTTGCAAAAACCTTCTGTCCCCTCTGTGCTTCTGAACTCTGCCTCACAGGGAAACATTGTAGTCGGCCCAGTGTGCAGGGAAAACTTGAATTATATTTAAGAAAACCCTTAACAAAACAGCAGTGAAAGAAAAGCAGAGTGGTCTACAAAAACAAAGGTTAACAGACCCTCTGAACAAACATCATTGACATCATTGCCCTCATCTTCCTACCGTCTACAGAGAGCTATCGCTAGGACGCACTCTGCCCCTCTTCTGGCCTCCATTAAGTCACGCTGAGTCAAATTAGTCCATGGCCTGGGGTCCATTCACTGCGTCATTCGGTTAAAGGGTGAAATAACACTTAAAGTTCAGAGGTCAGAAGTTGTTGAAACTCGATGACGGCCGCGTCTCGCTGGTACTCGGGAAATGTTGATAAAAGAGGCTGCATAGTTGTGGTTCTATTTTTGTTTCGGGTTTTCTTTTGAATGAACGCGCGTGGAGATTTAATGAGAGAGAACATCCCAAAACAAAAACAGCAGCTAAACCATGCAGGGATTGTCTTTATCCGGGTGAAGGCGTTTTGGCAGAATTAACCCCCTCAAACATCCCCATGCCCATTGTCAGCATCTCTCTGCACACTGCAACAGATACCTCTCATGTCTGCATTGATTATTATGCACACACACACACACACACACACACACACACACACACACACACACACACACACACACACACACACACACACACACACACACACACACACACACACACACACACACACACACAAATGTACGTCAAAGCTATCCAAAATTTGCCGTTTTCAAATATGAACTTGGGACGGCAAACAATAAATCTCAAGTCACAAATGGTGATCACTTGTAACTGTTTTTAGTATACTACCAAGGAACATTTTCTATTGAAACAAAAAACTTTTTCACGTGATCATAGTGTCCAGAGTTTTAGCACCCTTCTAAAAAGAAAGACATGTTTGCAAAGAACTCCACAATGCAGAATGTATGGTTTTGGGGAGAGATGGCTGCACGGAGTATCATGAAGACTTGGTGTTCTGGTGGTTAGTTCTCCGGCAGATGGCACTAACCCTGTTGATATCAATTGCATAAAAGACACCACCCATAAGGTGCAAACGCGATGAGCCTATAGAACATAAAAGCTGAGCTGTGATCCTATTCAGCCCCTGTGGTTTGGTTTGTCTGAACTTGGCAGTAGAATCAGCATGGCCGCCGCCAGAGGGGATCCTCAGTGGACTGTAACCCGAGGCGACGGGCTCCTATGTGTGTGACGTCGTGGTGCAGCATGTTGTGCGGTTGAGTTGAGGTTGATTGTGTCTGATCCCCCCCACCCCCCAACCACGGGGGGCTCACCTCTTCCTGCCCCTAAATCTAAACCCCTCCACCCCTCCCATGTTTCTCACAGTATTGATCCAAACGATTCTGAGAGATGAATTACCAGCAGCGAGAAGAAATGTGGTGTAACTTGTTATCTCAATGACCTTCTTATGCTAATTTACCATTTTAAAATGCACAATATATATATAATAATAACAATAAAGTCAAATAATTAGATACAGCCTCTTAACGTTAAAAACAAGATTAATTATTCTCAGTTATTCTCTTATTTTCTGTCTCTCACAACTCATTTTATTTCTCCAGATACAAATATATATATATAGAAAAATAATAAAATCACAGTTGATCGTCAGATAAGACATGTGTGGGGATTGCGTAAAGCTTTCTGTGACTCTGATCCAGACCTTGATCGCTGAACCTCGTTCATCTCAAGTGTCTTCCTCCGTAGCTTCTCCTCACGTAAACCTCTTCACCTCTCTGCTCCAAAGTCATATTTTTTAACGATCCATCGAAACACATTGCTGTGTGTGTATATATGTGTGTGTGTGTGTGTGTGTATATGTGTGTGTACATGTGTATGTGTGTATGTGAGTGAGAGTGTGTGTGTGTGTATATGGAGGGGGGGGGGGGGGGGGGGAGGCAATGCGTAGGTGTAGCGGTTGCGATGGTGACCCAGTTTCTATAAACCTTTCACAGCTCCGGTAGAGGGTGAGGTGAGGTTGGTGTGATTGCGTCCCCAGTGACAGATCCATCGTGAGTCGGGAACAGCGAGAGGCTTGGCCATAAGGTGCTGGTGGTCTGAATCCCTGGAAGACAGCAAAGAAAAGCGACATTAAACACACACAGCGAGGGAACATTGGATGCAGCTGAACGCTCTGCACATGCCTCCGCACGCACGGCCTCACCTCGCATACTGCTGCTTCAGACGTTACCTTCATAGAGCTGATTCAGACGTTACATAGAGCTGCTTCAGACGTTACCTTTATAGAGCTGATTCAGACGTTACATAGAGCTGCTTCAGACGTTACCTTTATAGAGCTGATTCAGACGTTACATAGAGTTGCTTCAGACGTTAACTTTATAGAGCTGATTCAGACGTTACATAGAGCTGCTTCAGACGTTACCTTTATAGAGCTGATTCAGACGTTACCTTTATAGAGATGATTCAGACGTTACATAGAGCTGCTTCAGACGTTACATAGAGCTGCTTCAGACGTTACCTTTATAGAGCTGATTCAGACGTTACATAGAGCTGCTTTAGACGTTACATAGAGCTGCTTCAGACGTTACCTTTATAGAGATGATTCAGACGTAACATAGAGCTGCTTCAGACGTTACATAGAGCTGCTTCAGACGTTACCTTCATAGAGCTGATTCAGACGTTACATTTATAGAGCTGATTCAGACGTTACATAGTGCTGCTTCAGACGTTACATAGAGCTGCTTCAGACGTTACCTTTATAGAGCTGATTCAGACGTTACCTTTATAGAGCTGATTCAGACGTTACATAGAGCTGCTTCAGACGTTACCTTTATAGAGCTGATTCAGACGTTACCTTTATAAAGATGATTCAGACGTTACATAGAGATGCTTCAGACGTTACATAGAGCTGCTTCAGACGTTACCTTTATAGAGCTGATTCAGACGTTACATAGAGCTGCTTTAGACGTTACATAGAGCTGCTTCAGACGTTACCTTTATAGAGATGATTCAGACGTAACATAGAGCTGCTTCAGACGTTACATAGAGCTGCTTCAGACGTTACCTTTATAGAGCTGATTCAGACGTTACATAGAGCTGCTTCAGACGTTACCTTTATAGAGCTGCTTCAGACGTTACCTTTATAGAGCTGATTCAGACGTTACATAGAGCTGCTTCAGACGTTACCTTTATAGAGCTGATTCAGACGTTACATAGAGCTGCTTCAGACGTTACCTTTATAGAGCTGATTCAGACGTTACATAGAGTTGCTTCAGACGTTAACTTTATAGAGCTGATTCAGACGTTACCTTTATAGAGATGATTCAGACGTTACATAGAGCTGCTTCAGACGTTACATAGAGCTGCTTCAGACGTTACCTTTATAGAGCTGATTCAGACGTTACATAGAGCTGCTTTAGACGTTACATAGAGCTGCTTCAGACGTTACCTTTATAGAGATGATTCAGACGTAACATAGAGCTGCTTCAGATGTTACATAGAGCTGCTTCAGACGTTACCTTCATAGAGCTGATTCAGACGTTACATGTATAGAGCTGATTCAGACGTTACATAGTGCTGCTTCAGACGTTACATAGAGCTGCTTCAGACGTTACCTTTATAGAGCTGATTCAGACGTTACCTTTATAGAGCTGATTCAGACGTTACCTTTATAGAGATGATTCAGACGTTACATAGAGCTGCTTCAGACGTTACCTTTATAGAGCTGCTTCAGACGTTACATAGAGCTGCTTCAGACGTTACATAGAGCTGATTCAGACGTTACCTTTATAGAGCTGATTCAGACGTTAACTTTATAGCGCTGATTCAGACGTTACCTTCATAGAGCTGATTCAGACGTTACATAGAGCTGCTTCAGACGTTACCTTTATAGAGCTGATTCAGACGTTACATTTATAGTGTTGCTTCAGACGTTACCTTTATAGAGCTAATTCACACGTTACCTTTATAGTGCTGCTTCAGACGTTACATAGAGCTGCTTCAGACGTTACATAGAGCTGCTTCAAACGTTACCTTTATACAGCGGCATCAGACATTACATTTATAGAGCTGCTTCAGACGTTAACTATAGAGCTGCTTCAGACGTTACATAGAGCTGCTCAGAAGTTACATAGAGCTGCTTCAGACGTTACATAGTGCTGCTACAGACATTACCATTATAGAGCTGCTTCAGACATTACCTTAGTGCTACCTTAGACGTTACTTCAGACGTTACCTTTACTTAGTGCTACTTTAGACGCTACTTTAGACGTTACCTTTACATAGTGTTCCTTCAGAGGTCAGTGCTACCTCGGACGTTATATAGTGCTGTTTCAGACGTTATCTTTGCATAGTGATACTCAGACGTTAGCTTTGCATAGAGCTACTCAGACGTTACCTTTGCATAGAGCTGCTTCAGACGTTACCGTTGCATAGTGCTACTCAGACATTACTACTTTAGACGTTACCTTTGCATAGAGCTGCTCCAGACATTACCTTACCATAGTGATACTCAGACGTTACCTTTGTAGTGCTGCTTCAGATGTGCGTCTCCACGTCCGTGTAGCCTGGGAGCAGGCCCCCGTTGGAGCTGCTCTTGGGCTCCTGGGACAGCATGTGGTCAGCGGGCCCCGGGTCTTCAGGGGAGGCCCCCTGCTGGCCGGCCTGGAGCCTGCGGTGGATCAGGGGCACGAGGAACAGCACCACACCCCCGACGATGGGGGGCACCCCCGACAGGGAGAAGGCCAGTGTAAAGTCCCCGAAGTGGTCGTGGAGGAGCCCTGGGGAGGAGAAGGGGGGGGGCGGGGAGTGAGATGGGAGAACGGAATCCACTGATTGCGATTGGTCGCTGAAATGGTATAATCCGAAGCAGTATGCTTCCCTTATTATGGGTTACATAAATGTTCATATTTTTTAATCATATTCATGTGGATCCAAACGGTCCGTAGCACTCGATTCCAGTTTTAAAATGAACTGATCCCCCTCCTTAAGCTGGCAGTGAACTCACTAAACTAGTCAAGCCTGTACCGTCGAGCCTGCACCGTCACTCCACGCTACTCACCGGCGAGGGGCGGCCCTGCCGTCATGGGGATGGCCATGAGGCCCAGCAGGTAGCCTATAGCCTGCGAGGCGCGCATCGGCCCCACCAGCTGGAACGCCACGGGCGCCATGAGGGTGAGGAAGCAGCCGTCACAGAGGCCCAGGAGCACGCAGACCGCCACCAGCCCCTCGAACACCCAGCACTGGGGGATCAGGATGCACATCAGACCCAGCACCATGAAGGAGGTCGCCTGCAGAGCAGAGGAAGAGAACCGGCTCTGGGTTGGTTATTGAGAAAACTGAAATGTTACTTTGTGAGATGCATGTTTGCATATCGTTAGCCTCATAGCATAATCGCCTCAAATTGTGATATCTAACCTTACTCAACCCTCCTAGTGCACTGCGCCTCATTGGCTATATCCTAAGCCAATCAGATTGCTTTTTACATTTCATATTCACGATCCGCCCGAGTCATCTATTTTACTTTGTTATTTTTGAAATACAAGATTAACCTTAAAATGGCAATTTTGCTAGGAGGCTCACGATATTTATATGCAACATGTGTCGTTTGTGAGCTTTGCTGGTTGTACAGCGACTTACACCGTTTACTGCTTCGTTCAAAATAATTACAATAACAACAGAGCAGCTCTCCAGAGGTGGTCTTTATCTAAGGTCGTCTTCAGTACCGTTGTTTCCTAAGCATCAGATTAAGTGCAGCTCCGAAGCTTTTTTGAGCTGCACCTAAAAAGTACTCGAGTTCAGGACACAAAAACAAAACAAATACCTCAAAATCTACCGGGGTGATTTTGTTGCGTCAGAGGGAGAGGGACCCTTTGACCTTGTGTTCCTTCTGACTTGTTCACCCGTAAGAAACGTTCCTTCGGAGAGCCCGCCGGGAGGGTTAGGGTTAGCTCCGTCGGGGAGGTGCTCCTTATGAAAACCCTGAGAGGATTGTTTACCCTCCATTCCCCAAATCTACAAGGGCCGCAATTGTGGAGTATACGTCTCTATCATCCGTCCGTAGTTCCCCGGACGTGGAACTACGGACCAGCTCTTCACTCTCGCAAGGATCCTGGAGGGGGCCTGGGAGTATGCCCATCCGGTCTACATGTGTTTTGTGGATCTGGAGAAGGCGTATGACCGGGTCCCCCGGGAGAAACTGTGGGAGGTGCTGCGGGAGTATGGGGTAAGGGGGTCTATCCTCAGGGCCATCCAATCCCTGTACTCCCAAAGCGAGAGCTGTGTTCGCGTCTTCGGCAGCCAGTCGCCTCGGGATCCCCCCGTCAAAGTTGGTCAATGTGGCCCGGGAAAGGGAAGTCTGGGGCCCCCTGCTTGAGCTGCTCCCCCCGCGACCCGACCCCGGATAAGCGGACGAAAATGAGATGAGGGGAGAGACGTCTCTATCATGTGAAGTGAAACCAATACTTCCTCAAATAAACTCAGGTCCAATATTTATACCCTGGGAATATTGAGGAACGCAATGCGATTCACATTGTTTCGCTGATGCCAATGTGCATAATACTTGATGAAACCAAACCTGTTCAGAATTTCATCTGTTCTAGCAGCAGGCAGCGGCCTCAGGGCTGTTTTGAGATGCTTTCAGAGAGCAGCCTTCCTCATCCATGTGGCAGCTTTCAAGATCAACAGGATAATGGCGTCGTTACGTACATAGGAGGAACAGGGTTTTTTCCTTGAGGCTATGATGTAATAGTGTACAGGTGAGAAAACCTGTTGGCCAGCTGTGATGTTTTCAATGGCGAACTTCCAACCAAACCCCCCTGAAATTGTGAGAATAATCGTTCTCCAAATGTTGTCTTTCTTTAAACCGTCAACCGTCATAAACAATGTCTGGGGTCGTATAGCTCGCTGTGTTTCTCTGCCGCGCCTATCCACCACACCTCATCCGTGATCTCAAACTGCAACTAGTGAGTAAATGCACCGTAAACCAGAGCTTCATCGTCTGTGGAGGGACACGGGTTGTGGATCTATTAGAACTAGTTCCTTGTTTGGGGGATGGGTTGCTACAGTGGGATCATATTGCCCCCCCCCCTCCCCCCAGTGTAGGTGACTACAATTCAATTGTATTCAGGAATGCAAAATATGTCTACTCGATATTTATCAACAGGCCATTTTTTCCCCAGTGGTATGTGGCTACACCGACTCATCTCTATATTATTTAATTAATTGACATACAAACATTTGTACCTTTAAAAAAACCAGAGTGAAATTACTTATAAAAGCGTTTTTAGATACTTGAATGTTGAATACGTGAAAACCAAATGGAATCGCGAGTGGAAATTAAAATCAAAGACAAAGATCCTTTTTATTAGGTTGATTCTCATTCATTCTACATTGAATATAAAGGTTGTTCCTTTCTAAACTCAGGACTGAACCAAACAGCATCCGGCCCAGCCTCAGTCATCAGGTTTATCTCCCCAGGTTTAGTGCTGGACCTCAACGGCTTGTAACCCTGCTGACCAACGGCCATGACCCCAACACTGTTGTGAAGCCAGCGGCGCCGGAATGAATTTCAAAGCGGGGATTATAAATAAATAAAATTAAAAATAAAAACAGCGCTCGCGTAGCCTCTATACTTTCTGGTTCGCAGCCTACCCTGCGGTCGAGGCATCCGATTGGCTGGTGGACATGACATCCTGACCAATAGGCAAGAGCAGACGTAATTTAAAGCTACAACGCTGTGAACAGACCTAGTTCATGCTGCAACCACCACACGCCATGACGCGGACAAATATGATAAAAAATATCTATATTATTATAGATTTTTTAAAGTGGCGATGCAGTTGCACCACCTGCAGCACCGGTTCTGCCGCCTCTGTGTGATGCTCTGTCCTCCCCTCTGTCCGGATGTGAGGGCCTCTGTTCTCCATCCTCACCTGCATGTAGATCTTCTGGAGTCCCGGGACCAGGTCTCCGATCTTCCCGAAGGCGAGGCGGCCCACCCCGGACGACGCCCCGATGCACGCCAGCAGCACCCACTCCTTGTCTGTCTCCTTGAACTGCTCCTTGACGAAGCTCATCTGACGGGGAGAGGAGGTGGAGGACATCAGAACCCGGCCGGGGGAACCGACTTCACGTTAAAGGAGCTGTATGTAACGTTTGAGAGTTAAAGAAGGAGTGAGAGCAAGATTAAGCAACCAGAAAAATGTTGCCTGCCTCTCTGATCTGGGATGATGTACCTGTGATTGAAATACAAAATGGATTTCGCCAACCAATCACAGAAAGGATTGAACGATTTTTAAAATGACCCAGAGGTCTATCGCAATGGGCTCATAGAGAAACAAGTTTCTGTCAGCGAGAAATTTTACAGCACATTAAACTCACAAAATCTACAACCACAACACCTTTAATGTGGACATCAACCTTGGGTTTCACTCAAGTGTGTGTTAATGTCAGGTGTGTGATCCTTTTTAGTCAGAATTGCATTCGTTTCTAAAACGACAGGTCTGAACTGGGTCTCACATCCAGGTTTGTTATGTTATGTTTGAGTTCTACATCTGAGGCTAAGTGAGAACATGTGCTGACTGTGGGAAGCAAAACAAAAACCGAGCTGGACTCTCCATCCAACGAGCACATAAACAAAGCAGATACTTCCAACTCTGTCCTTCCCCCCTGGGGTCGTTCAGTCCACTGGGACAGGAACACCCAACTCGGTGCATATAGGTCAGCATGGCCCCTCTACCCCGCCCCCCCCCCAGCACCCCTGAAACCCGTACCCCCCCCTCCTCCACTCACAAATCAACTTCCAAAGCGAGGAACGCGCCAAGCCCCCTGGAAGTCCTGCTATTTTGAACAGGAGCAAGCCGCTCCTTTCCAAGTGTTCTCTCTCTTTGAAGGCGCGGCTACACAACACTGGGGGTTTGACATCAAGGCCGGAGGCTTGACGTGTTTGGGGACACAGGAGAGGCCGTACAGGAGAGGCTTCCTGAGTGTGAGACGGTACAAAGACCGGGTCTCTGCTCCTATCTGGGCCCGGGCCTGAAATAACAGGCCTGACTAGCAACATCCGACACCTGGATAGAGCAGCTCCCTCTCTCCCCCTCTCCCTCCTCCCTCTCTCTCCCTCTCCCTCTCTCATTCTCCCTCTCCCTCTCTCTCTAAAGGTTGCTCTGTCTCCTCATTCTAAATTTGTGATTTCTGGACTACTGAAACGACCTCAAAACGGTTTTACATAAACAAACTTTGGTATGAACTATCTTAGTGTTTCATTAATAAAACACATAATCTTAGTAGTCACGTTAGCAGAAGTAGTAGTGGACAACTAGTAGCAAACTAACATGTTAACTGTGTGTTATATTGCAGAGTGGTCGATGGCTTCTCTCCCCCCCCCTTACACAGCGCCTGCTTCAGAGACGGAGCAAAGCCTTTAGCTTTATTCTCCTTTCCCTGCTGCCAACATTCCACTGGCTCCCCTTGTGCCCACCGAGGACTCATGTCTGCGGACCACCCGCCGGCAAGAACCAGTCCAACCTGATTATTTGTGACCGCTCTACCTCTAACTCCCTTTGTCTCCCCCTCTGTCTCCCTCTGTCTCTCGCTCTCCCCCCTCTCTCTCATTAAAATGCCCAGCCCCAAGGCTGGAGAAATACAAGTGCTCCTAATGACTACAAGACCCTACATCGCTTCTTGCAACAGGGGAACACAACGTTACCGTTACCATTACCGTGACAACCCGCCAACAGGGCGCCGCGTAACAAACATCAGATGCTGCGTTGAGTGTAAGAGTGATCTGTGTTTTGGAGGACAAAGGATGGGCAGCCTGTTGTCACGGCGATGTCCTACCAGATGCATGTAGGGCACGAAGTATCCCAGCACCGCCGTGGCGACGCCGAACGCCCAGACGCGGTAGGTGACGATGTGGAACACGCGGAGGTTGAAGTACCTCCTGACCTGGGCCAGGGCCCGGCTCCCCCTGCTGGCCTGGGGGTCCGCCGGCTCCGAGGGCGCGGAGGGCATGCCCCCCGGCCCGCAGCCCAGCCCCGCGGGCAGCAGGGGTCTGAAGGTCAGGGCCAGCAGCGCCTGCACCAGCATGAAGATGCTGAGGATCTGGAAGGTGCGGCACAGGCCCAGGGGCTTGGCCACCTTCTGCAGCAGCACGGGCAGCCCCATGGAGAACAAGCTGGCCCCCGCCGTCACCACCCCGTTGGCCAGGCCCAGCCGCCGCCGGAAGTAGTGCCCCAGGATGACCAGCGAGGGCTGGAAGGCGAAGGAGGAGCCGCAGCCGAACAGGATGCCGTAGGTGAAGTAACGCAGCGGCAGCGAGCTGGAGGGGCGGGGCCGGGTGAGGTGGGGAGAGGGGGAAAGGATGCATGTTGATATTAATGACAAAAGAAGGGAGAGAACGGTATGAATGGCACAAAGGCTGAGTGAAAGGTCAAAGGTCAAAAGACCAGGTCAAAAGACCATTTAGCATTATGGCATTTTCCCATTGCTGAACTATGTGGAAGCCTTATTGCCTATTGACCTTATTGTGGTGAACCCCAGTAATAGTCGACGTGGTACCCTGGTGCCAGTGCGTATATAACACAATAGGGTATATTGATACTTTAGTTTGTTTAGTTTAGGAATACATTTATTGATCTAGTATCGTCTCTCTCACGTTGCGAACGAGGTGCCGAGCAGCCCGATGAAGGCCACGGTGGCTCCGCCCACCGCCGTCTGCCGGCAGCCGAAGTGGTCGGTGAACATGCTGACCACCGGGGAGCAGAGGAAGATCATCCCCATCGCTAGGGCCCCCACCCAGGCTGAGGAGAGGAGAGGGAGGAGAAGGGGCAGGAGGAGGAGGAGGAGGTGGAGGAGCAGGAGAAAGGGCAGGAGGAGAAGGAACAGGAGGAGGAGCAGGAGGAAGAGGAGGGTGAGGAGGGATAGAGCGAAGAGAAGGAGGTGGGAAATGAGAGGAGGACGAGGACGAGGAGGTGGAAGGATAGAGCGAAGAGATGAGAAGGAGGGGAGAAATGAGAGGATGAGGAGTGGGTGGAGAGAAGAGACCATTTCAGAGTTAATAAACATAAAATGTAAATTGGGATTTATTTTCCAGTGGCAAAAGGCTTGATGACATTGATGCGTTTTGTGATGCGCTTATCCAAATTGGAATAATGCGTCTGACAGTGGGCTGCATGAATGAGCAGCCAGTGACATAAAAAAAAGGAATATGCCAGAAACTACCGTAATGTAGAAAAGGGGCGGTATTAAACCGAGGAAAACCAAATACCGTTCAACGTATGATTATGAGCGGCGTTATGGAGACGGCAGTTTGTGTTGTGGTCTTTATTTCTTTGCCACAGTGATCTGGAATGCACTCTTGCATGCGGGCCAACGGGGTACACTATTGAATTTGGACGTATGCAAATCCAACGTTAAGCTCCATATTTACTGACCTAGTTTGTCTGCCATTGTACGGCCCGGGGCTGTGAATTTAAATAGAGAAGCTGCAGACCAAAGCAGAGTCGTCTGTATCACTGGTGTCCAACCTGTGTGCCCTCTCTCAGTTAGCTACACCGGACACTAGAGGGAAAAAGCTTCAAATGTAATTTGCGATTCACCTTTGAATCAGACCCACTTTTGAATTGTATCATCAGGGCCAGCAAGCATAGTGAATATAACTTCTTTCTACTCTACAGTGTGGTGTCTTGCTTGCTGCTGTGCTGCAGAAGTTGTGCTGCTTTTTAAAGGACCACAGTGGGCAGGAAACGAACCCGGGTCGCTGCGTTAAGGACTGGGCCTTAACTCTACACGGTTAGCCACCGGGGCGCCCTAAGTTGTGCTGTTTTTGTTGACTCTAGCGGGGAGACAACATGCACCCCGGGGTGTAAACACACAACCATCTGGGACTGATCCCCAAAGGGGACCAAAGGTAGCTTTGGTGTCTGCCCGCGAGTCTGCTGCACTCTGGGTCAGACCAAACCGACGGGTCGATGAGACCAATGGGGTGCCAGCTTACACACACACGCACATAAGCACACACACACACAGACACACACACACAAGCACGCACGCACACAAGCTCACGCACACACGCGCACATACACACACACACACACACACACACACACACACACAGCAAAGTTAATCCAGATACATTTTAGCTACACAAACACACACCCACATATGCAGCCAAACAATATTGACACAAATAGAATGAGATGCAAAGGTCTACATATAGCTCTCCAAGTCTGGAACATTTCTGTCGGTCGTGTTTTAAAGTCTCAGTGCTGCCACAGCTACGCAGCCTTCACTGCTCTGACTGGAGAACTGGTGATTGTCCACGCTGCCGCACTCCCTCGGAACCTAGATGTTGGCTGTGCTCGCTCATTTCTGGAGTTTTCTTAGTCAACCTCCCCCTCCTCCTCCTCCTCCCCCTCCCCCTCCCCCTCCTCCTCCAGTGTACACATCTAAACGTATATCAACACGTTCCCAAGGAAGGGTCCATTCCCTGGCCTTCCCTTTGGATGTTTATCCAAAGCCAGAAGAATAGAGTGTAGCCACTAAGCGCAGCCTCTGGTACACCATGCTGATGTCCCCGGCCATGTGTTGATGTTTGCTGGAGCACAAAGGGCCACCAGGGGCCGGCCCCCACACCGGACACGTGAATATATATAAAGACCAGGGCGGCCTATAAAAAGGTGCACGGTCACCTTTGAGAATGCTTCCTACACATGTTCTCTCTTGTTGCCAGGCAGTCGGCCAAGCCAGGACTGCTCAATGCACTTACATCGATATACAAATCAAATAAGTCCTCATGAGTAATTGCATAAGACGAAGTTAAACTAAATTATGTTTAGATACATTGAGTTGCTTTTGGGGTAATGGCTACCTCAGGCAAAGAGCCTTAAACCAGTAGGGGCTTGAAGAGAATAGGTTCTTTATCGAGGTAAACAGCGATTCGACAGTGAATTGCATTTCACATTGTTTATTTTTTGCAACTGCAAACCTTTGCTAATTTTCAATTCAATTCAAAGTGTTTATTGTCATATGCATAAATGAGACGTTCTCAGTTGTGCAATGAAATTCTTCCTTTGTTTCCACAGACTGAATGCCAAGATATTTTTTTACAAGATAGATGGAACAAATAATTAATTTAAGTTAAAATAAATAAATAAATAAATAAAACGGAATGTGTTCCGTTTTATGTGTTTATGTGTTTAAGTTTTTATTTAACTTTGAGGTCAATCAAGATGTTATTTTATGTAAGCATGAAACATTGGGTTTCCTGTATGAAACCTGTTTTTACATTTGCTATGCGATAGAAAAAGCTTTCAGAAAATTACACAATTTCATCTTTCATAGTGTACGTGTATCCCGATATATTCCATAAAGAAAAGCAAATCCTAGTCATCCCTTTCGAACTTAGTATGTACAGAACTAGGCACACTTAATTTAGTTATATAAAGGGGATGTTAGAAAATAACAGAATTTCACCAGCACACAATATGTAATCATGGGTCTTTCATGTAAGCACCTAAATGCATCCTACCTGTATGCAAGACAACACACACACACGCACACGCACACACACACACACACACACACACACACACACACACACACACACACACACACACACACACACACACACACACACACACGCTAGCCTAGGTGTTCGTGTCCCTGTTTGCGGCTGTGCTCCAAGCTGACAACTTTCTCTCTTCCCTCTGCAATGTCAGACTGGTCGATGTAGCAAACAAGAGAATACAGACAGAACTATCCGACGATAGACGACATCAAGAGACGAAACCAGGTCACGCTCCAACACCCTGATGTCAGAAGTATTTGGATATAAGTTATCAAGCATTAGTTCCACATGTCTTACTAAGAATTAAGAGATGAATCTGTCCCATGCGAGTGTGGAGTATTTGTGTGCACGTGTGTCTTTGTGCAGACTATGGTATGTGCTTGTGCACTACATGGAGCTAAAGGCTGTAGGAAGAACATAATGCAGCCACCAGAGTAAAATAATACAATAAAAGAGGATCTCAAAATAAAGGTTCCCCTATTGTTCTACGGCTTCACGCTCAACAAAATGACCCTTCCCGGAAGCCCATCTGGAACATTGAGTCCTGAACACGTTTTATTCCTATTTCCTCAGAACACACACACACACACACACACACACACACACACACACACAAACAGGACATGCCCATCTTCTGCGCTGGGGTAAGTCCCGCTTGTGGATGGAGCAGTGGCGGTTCCTTCATAGGGGCGATTTGTGCGACGCACTACCAAACACGGAGTTGTTGTTGTTTTTTTTGTATCTAGTTGTTAGGGCGGGTGATTAATCTGCTGTATGCAAGCTGGTTGTATATGTCATTGTCCAATCAGATTAAGGTCGCGCCTGGTGTTGCCACGCCCATTTGGGGCGATTTCTGTCAAGCCCAAATTTGCACCAGAACTCTCCCATTGACATTCATGGTACGTCCGTTTTTTTCAAAAATCATGCTCCCAATACATTTTCTATGAGGGTTTATGTGCTCGCACAAACGACGTGCTTTCGTCATCTGTCTGTTGCTAACCCGCGGGAACATGAACATTCTACGAAGAAGATGGCGAGTGTCAAGTGCAATACTGTAGTGCAGGGGTCGGCAACCTATGGCACGCGTGCCACGGTTGGCACGCCGCAGAATAAACACTGGCACGGCACCTCAGTGTTACGATACTCACTTTATCTGTCCCGTTTAAAAAAAAAAAAAAAAAAAACGGCTTTTGTCTGCCGGCACTAGGACCCGGAGGACACCACTGGATTTGATGTTGGAGTGTGGCCATTGGTCAGGTTGCAGCGGGAGAATTTCAGATCAAATCGTCTGAAATTCAAGCGCACTGTCCGCTGTCTTCGTGCTGACATAAATTAATGACAGAGCGTGATATTGTGAACAATGGCCACACCCGCTGCAGCTAAAACTAGGCCATTCCAGTGCTGCTGGACACAAGAGTTTGGTTTTGTATTTGTGAAGGACCGTGCTGTGTGCATTTTATGCTGTGAGAATGTTGTGTGCAGAACGTCAAGTGTTAAGCGTCATTTTGAGACGAAGCACGAGAAGATCTTCAAAGACCAAGGAGACTACCGTAATTAGAGTCAATCAAACGTGCTGTGTCCAGATATGAAAAACAAGCTTGCTCCTTCAAGGTTTTTACCACTGCTAAAGATCACGGGACAGAAGCAAGTTATCGCATTGCGCATTGCATTGCAAAGCATGGGAAGCCGTTTACAGATGGCGAATTTATTAAGGAGGTTAACAACGGAGCACTCTGAGGCATGTTTGCAACTCAAAGTAGGCCTAACTAACTACAAGCCACAGATCACAGAGCTCAGTCAAGCAAAGCAGGGCCAGGGATCACACTGACTGTCTGGTAGGCATCTGATAATTTGATGTTGCTTCAGCTTACACTAGTTTTAGTTAAAATGTGTAGCTGTTTTTCAGTCTTTGAAATGTTGATGTGGCTATTTTGTTAAGAATACAGATACTGTTATTGTTGAGAATAAAATTCCAGGTATATTGGAAAAAATAAAAAAAATTGTGACATAATTTAACTTTGCGTTATTGTTGATAATGGCACACTAGATGAGAAGAAAATTTCAAACTGGCACTCCATGTCACAAAGGTTGCCGACCCCTGCTGTAGTGTCTCTGAGAGAAGTGCCCTTTAGTCGTCGTACTAATGCGGAGAAGGAAGCGATAAAACAGCTAGGACCCCCTAGACCTGGGCCCCGTTTCCCGATATCGATGGATCTTCGCTCGTAAGATGGTTCGTAAGATGGTTCGAAAGAGGGATCTTTCGAACCATCGATAATTTCTTTGGAGCGTTTCCCGAAACTCCTCTTAACGTGAACGCGCATTCGCTGCACTCACAACGATCGTAGGATTGTACCTGTCCACTGACATGGTGCTGAAACGGTCTATGACGCAGGGGGAGACGCAGGAATGCCGCAGAGTAGCCTACGAAAAGAATAGATTGCAATAATATGAATGCTAAAGATATTAAAACACAATTGATTAAGCCTAGGCCGACATATATATCAGTCCTAAATCCTGAGCGCACGATCGGGAGGTGGAAGTTGCGCTTTAGATGCCTTCACAAGTCCAGCGGAGGGCTCCAGTTTTCGCCGGCCAAGTCATGCGCTGTGATATGTGTGACAGCTATGTTGCACAACATTGCAGCTAAGGGGGTAGCTTTGGTTGAACCGGAGGACATTGAGGACGATGACGACGAGGAAGATCGGTGTGAGGACGGCCTCCCTCATAACTACGTGGCTGGTTTTCATGCACGTCGAAGAGTGATTGAGACTTTTTTTTAACCCCCTCCAACCTCCCACATGTCACTAAACATTCCCGTCAACGTGACCAATCCCCACCATATCCCAGCCTTTTGCCTGCTCCTTTGCATTTTTTTAAATATTTTTATAATTAATATTTTTATTATTTTATTATTTTATTTTATTTTTACAATATTTTAGGCTACGTTTTATGAGTAGCCTATGTCAGTCTGCACAAATCCCCCCCACTTTCTCTCACACATTTTAAGTGCCCTGCCTGCTCAAACATTTCCTGGACTGTCTCTCTCAAACTAAGAACATAATGGCCCACATTAGGCTCAGACGCACGTGATACACCATTACCAATGTGTTATAATAAAACGCATCCAATACTAAGAATGTCCGCTGGTTACGCCACTGAGGCTATAGTAGGCTAACGAGGCTCTTAGCGTCCTACGAGTACCCTGGAGCACTCGTTAGCTACGAGGGTTTTCAAGACGTTCGTTACCAAAGATGCTTTCGGGAAACGGTGTGAAAACTGTACGATGCTCGTACGACCCACTCTGCGATCCACTTAGGCTAAAGATGCTTTCGGGAAACGGGGCCCTGATTTAAACATCAAGCAAGTGTCAACGAAAGGGGAGAAGGCCTACACACGATCTTTTAAAAATAACTGGTACCACAGAAAAACCTGGCTAGCCGGCTGTGATGTAGCCAATGCTCTTTTTTGCTACCCCTGCCTTCTCTTCCACCCAGAAAACAACACGGCAGACGGTACAGCGTGGACAATAAAAGGGGTAACGGATTTATGCAACATCTGTCTGACAAAGTTAAAAAGCACGAGAAGGCAAAAAAACACATGGACAGCTGTCTGAAGTTTTCAGCTTTAGGGAGAGTGAACATTGCTACACAGCTGGATGAGGGGTATCGGCTAGCAGTGCTTCGTCACAACGATGAGGTGAGCAAGAACCGCCACATACTCAATCGGCTCATCCAGTGTGTGAAGTTTTGCGGCATTTTTTAGCTAGCTTTGCGAGGCAGAGACGAAACCGAGGGCTCCGCCAACCCTGGTATTTTTCGGGGCCTTGTCGATTTTGTGGCACAGTTGGATGAGGTGTTTGATGAGCACCTGAAAACGGCAAGTGTCTTCAAGGGCACATCCAAGACGATTCAAAACGAACTGCTGGGGTGTATGCTGGGTGTGGTGAAGGAACGGATTGTCTCCGATACATCGACGGCAAGTATGCAGTGCATGAACGTTTTTTTGAGTTTCTTCCCCTCACCGAGTCAACGGCGACCTCTATAGCGAATGTGATCCTGGAGCGACTGAACAGTCTGTTTTCCGACGACGAGAGAGAGAAACTAATCGCTCAAGCGTATGATGGTGCCAGTGTGATGAGGGGAGAGAGGGCTGGTGTGCAGCAAAAGGTGCGTGAACACTTCAAAAATGCACATTATGTGCATTGTTACGCACACCAACTGAACCTGATCATGCAGCAAGCCACATCCAACATAAGCAAAGTGAAGGTTTTTTTCTCTGAGCTGAGTGGGATTTCGAGTTTTTTTTCCCGTTCACCCAAGAGGACCAGCATTCTCGATCAGGTCGTCGCCCGGAGACTGCCGAGGGCTTCAGCTACAAGATGGAATTTCAACAGCAGGATCGTCAACACTGTCAGTGAGAATCGAGCCGACCTCATTGGATGTTTCGAAACCATCAAGACATCATTTGACCAACCAACAGTGAGAGAGGCATCTGGGTTCATCCGAATGCTGCAAGATGAAGACTTCGTTTTTTTCTTGAGCATTTTTCACAACATCATGCCCCATGTGGACATCCTGTACCAGCAACTCCAGCAGAAGGACATCGATGCAGTACTCATCCAGCGGGCCCTCCAGAGGTTCACAAGCAGTGTGCAGGCCATAAGGTAAGATTATAAGAATATATTGATAACTATGTTGTACCAATAATGATTAATTAAATTATGCCAATAATGATTAATTAAATGTAGCCTCTGTGGTGGAGTCTAGTTTGTTGAAATGACTGCACTAGCTTAAAGTCCTTTGCAAAATTAAAGAAAAGTTGACTCACTCACTCACTCACTCACTCACTCACTCACTCACTCACTCACTCACTCACTCACTCACTCACTCACTCACTCACTCACTCACTCACTCACTCACTCACTCACTCACACTCTCTCTCACACCGTCTTTCTCTCAGTAACAATATCAAGCTCTTTTCACCTGTTGTGTATTTTGTCAGATTTTGTATTAAACAAAGCAGTGTTAAGGTTGCTTTTTTCAATTGCAGTATAACATTGCCATGCTTGAATATTTCAGTGTGAGGTTAGTGAGTCATGTTTTCTTTTAGAGTAGACCTTGTTCAGCAAATTGCTTATCACATGTACCTCATTTAGTTTCCCTTTAAATGCCTCCTCAGTTTCTTTGCCAGTGCTCAGTCTTGGGATTGTCACCTGCAGATCACTTGACTTGTAAATTGATGTTTCTCTTGTACTCTGTTGTCTTTTTGGACTCTGAATGTTTACACCTTGCTAAGACTGTGACCTTTTTTTATTTTTGAGAAGAAGCTTACTTGTGGATGTTGGATATTCTTTGATATTTTTCCATTGGATCTTCTGTGTTGGATTTTTGTATTGTGACTTTTTACTGCTACCTACTGAGCATTTTGAACTGTGGCAAAATATTTTGGACATCCTTCTTTTTGTATCTTGCTGGTCTACCATCGTGCCTTTGTTCAAGCACCTTTTTGACTCAGTAAAACATTTGAACTTGACTTCCCTTGTCTGCCTCTCTGCAATTGAGTCTCTCCTTTGGTCTTTTGGTAAACTGTCAGCCTGCTTAATTGATATCCGATACCTGAATTTATATGCACTAACAAGTTAGGGAAATGGTCTTGCTACCTAGACAAATATACCTCAGTCCTATGGACTTTTATGGTACTTATGGACATAACGGGGGGAAATTGCACCACCTGAAATGTCAGGAGCCGCCACTGGAATGGAGAGGAACTGATGATGTACAAACAACCAGAAGAACAAAAGTTTGAGGACAGCCCATAGTGTATTTGTAGTAATTGTTTTCAGTGCAACCTCATCCGTGTTTACATTCTTCAAGTGTTCTTCTATATGTATGTGTTTTATTATATAAATTGACAAATATTTGCAAACTAACTTGAACCTTACTATGTTGATGGTTATAGCAATGAAACCTCAAATAACTTGCTTGTAAAGAATTTCTATGTTAATTTCGTTTTTTTTTACACACACAGTTTGTATTATGAATATCGTGTGTGTGTGTGTGTGTGTGTGTGTGTGTGTGTGTGTGTGTGTGTGTGTGTGTGTGTGTGTGTGTGTGCCTGCACCAGTGCGTCTGGGCACAGTGGTACTGTGGGTTCTAAACCGCCTGACCCCAATAAACCTGAATCCTTGAAACATGCAACCATAGCCCTGGGGCTGCCATCGGAGGGTTTATACCAGGCGATAATACCATTCTGATGCCAAAGTCCTGGAGATGGCTAACCAACTGTGATAGTAATGATTAAAGAGTTACGCTCTTGGTCCTGCCATGGTCTCGCTTCTCAAACCTGCCTCTGGTGTAATCTAATCTGGTGAGTTTAATATAAAAAGTAATCTTCCATCATTGAAACAACGATGGAGTTCAGACGTCAAGCTGTATGTATGTTTTATGTAGAAATTTTACCCCCCCGCTTTGTTCAATCATTTGAACAAAGCCGAGCTCCCCCCGCTAGAGCTGCGGGAGCTGCCGCCGAAGCTCTAGCGGCAGTCCGGCAGGGCCAGCGGGGGAGCTTCGCCGGCAGTCCGGCAGCTCAGCTCCGGGAGTACAATCGGCTTTCTCCACCATGTCGCGGTTCAATCTGAACCTGAGAGTCAAAGCCAAGGTTCCTTCCCCCAATTCTTCTCAACCACTGCCTAGATAACCCCAACTTCGAGGCTTTACTTGTTGTGGAAGTATCAGAGTCGTCCCTAACCCTTCATGATATCATCCGAGGTGCACATAGCTTTTGGCCGTGATATTACATATCATATAGATACCTATATATTATTATTATTATTATAAAATTATATTATATTATACAGATATAGAGCCCCGTGAGTCCGCAAACGTAAACAATCACTTCTCCTCCATGCTGGGGTTCACTCTGACAGCTCATTGGTCAATGGGCAGAAGCTCATTTGCATTAACGCTATGGACACATTCTGAAGGGATTGACCCGGGGATTCGACCGGACGCGTTACGGCAACGTTACGGCTGCAGCACGTCTTGGCCGCGACTTTGCCCTGCTTGCATTTCCACCGGGCGCGTTACGGCAGCGCAACGCTGCCTTGCGAGCCAGCCGTATTCACGCGAGATCACGAGATCCCACGATAATCCTAAACCTAATGTACTCACCTTCCACTCCCAAAACTACTGCAATTAAATGCCAGGCTTTGTCCTTTCTGACATTGTTCTTATAAAAAGGATGATTTGAGACCCTTTGATTGATTGACTGCTGACCTGGTGCCACCGGTCATGACGTAATAATGTTGGTGTTTTATTTATTGTGTTTTATTTTGAAAATTGACCGGATGCTCTATGGCTTTTACTTTTTCACTTCCTGCCCTGCTCGATCTGCTCTGTTGAAATTGACGCGGTTCAGCAACGGCTTGCGGCAAAAATAGAAATGCTACGGAATGATAGCGCTGCGGCACGGCGAGCCGCTCCTGGGACGTTGCTGAGACGTTCCGCAGCCGCGCCCGGTGGAAATGGTCTCATTGATTAGAGTGGATCCTGTTTGTGATATACATGGACAGGATATCGAGGCGTAGTCGTGGTGGGGAGGGGTTGCAGTTCGGTGGTCTGAGGATCTCGTCACTGCTTTTTGCAGATGATGTGGTCCTCATTGGATCATCGGCCTGTGACCTTCAGCACTCACTGGATCGGCTGGCGGCCGAGTGTGAAGCGGCTGGGATGAGGATCAGCACCGCTAAATCTGAGGCCATGACTCTTAGCAGGAAACCGATGGATTGCTTACTCCGAGTAGGAAATGAGTCCTTAGCCCAAGTGAAGGAGTTCAAGTACCTCGGGGTCTTGTTCGCGAGTGAGGGTACTAATGCCGCTTTTCCACCGCACATGTAGCTCGACTCGACACGACTCGACACGACACGACTCGACACGGTAGCAGCACGGGTGCTTTTCCACCGCAAAAAGTACCTCCTGGACGTGGGCGGGGTCGGCTGCGCGAAAGGGCAGTGACGTATTTGTGTACGCGACGCAAACAACACATACGCAACCCACACATGGACAGAACCCACATAACAACAATGGAGGACATCGATCACATTACTATTATTAGCTGGCATGTTGAAGAAGTTGGAGAAGTGGAACATGTTGGCTGCGGCGCTGCTATGGATGTTACCAGCATGGTTGCCATGTCGCTCTCGTGACTTCGTCACACTCTCTGGCCAATCAGTCGCCGGCCGTCTGCCGACGTCACCTTTTAGCATCGGCTCAGCTCGCTTGGAACCTAGAGCGAGTAGGTACTAGAAAAAGCAGCCACTTCAGGTACCGGATACCATGGTACCGCGGTGGAAACGCAAAAAATGCGAGCTGAGTCGAGTCGTGTCGAGTCGTGTCGAGCTGGTACCATGCAGTGGAAAAGCGGCATAAGTATGGAGCGTGAGATTGGCCGGAGAATCGGAGCAGCGGGGGCGGTATTGCGTTCGCTTTACCGCACCGTTGTAACGAAAAGAGAGCTGAGCCGCAAGGCAAAGCTCTCGATCTACCGGTCGATCTTCGTTCCTATCCTCACCTATGGTCATGAGGGCTGGGTGATGACCGAAAGGACGAGATCGCGGGTACAAGCGGCCGAGATGAGTTTTCTCAGAAGGGTGGCTGGCGTCTCCCTTAGGGATAGGGTGAGAAGCTCAGCCATCCGTGAGGAACTCGGATTAGAGACGCTGCTCCTTTACTTAGAAAGGAGTCAGCTGAGGTGGTTCGGGCATCTGGTAAGGATGCCCACTGGGCGCCTTCCTTGGGAGGTGTTTCAGGCACGTCCAGTGGGGAGGAGACCTCGGGGAAGACCCAGGACTAGGTGGAGAGATTATATCTCAACACTGGCCTGGGAACGCCTCGGGATCCCCCCGTCAGAGTTGGTCAATGTGGCCCGGGAAAGGGAAGTCTGGGGCCCCCTGCTTGAGCTGCTCCCCCCGCGACCCGACCCCGGATAAGCGGACGAAAATGAGATGAGATGAGATAATAATAAAAAAAAAAAATGTTTTTTTTTTTTTTAAAAAAAAAAAAAGTTTTTTTTTTTTTTTGCCTGCTGCAACATTCTGTTCGCCAGAGAGGGATACTTTTTGTAATTTTAAAATATTTAATTTATCTTCAGTGTATATTGGCCAATCTGATTTGTCTTGACATGATTGCGATTCAGCCTACGCATAGCATGCGTGCAAACTTACAGCCAGGCACAAGAACTCCTTCTAATTCAAGAGCAGCTTTTCCTTTAATGACATAGAAAGGAAAGATTAGAAATAAAATAAAACTGAAACCTATTTTTTGCATGCTATATTGTGTATAATGCAAGCTGCATTGATTATTGCATTGTTCATAGAAAGTCATATTTGTGACAAAAGCTTTCTCTCTTATGAAATATTAGATAAGTTAATTCATCTGTTGATGTCTTTAATGATCATCACAAAAGTAACGAGTAACAAACCCAGATGTATATATTTTTGAAAATCACGAATGGAAATGTACATAAAAATAATTGTTACATCGATTATCGCTTCAGAATCGAATCGTTGACCTCATAATCGGAATCTAATCGAATCATGAGGTGCCAAGAGATTCCCACCCCTACAAAACACCATAAGTCTCCTTTAAAAAAAGGAATCATGTGTGAGGATACGTAACTCGCATCAAAGCCTTAAAAGCCCCTGGCTTCCATTCTGATCGTTGGCTGGGAGGGCCAACTTGAGGCTGAATAGGGTCCTTCAGGTGTACACTCACACTGGCCCTTTGAATGCAGGTCAGACAATGAGAGGAATAATCCACCAATATAACGTACATTAAACGCCATGTGTCTCCTCCAGCCATTGCCCCTGCCTGCTGGCCTGGGATCAAAGCAGGTACTTTGTTCAAGGGATTACCTGATGTGTACCTAATAACTACCTTTATGATGACTACCTTAGATCACAGCATGATTAACCCTGATGGTTAACGGAACTACACACTATACGAACAAACTCATCACGAGTTTGAATCGTGATGAGTTGGAATCGTCTCAAGTTCAACCCATCATCCACCGGGTTGTATAGCAGAGTTGCCATGATATTATGGGATACATTACTATTGTTCATGTGTAGCATGTATTATTATCCATAAAGGTAATTGGAATGACCACATCCAAACTCAAGAGAGAAACGTTGTAATACAATGCTGCATAGAGCATACCACAATATTTTGTTACATATGATATTACGATCACTGTATTACATCACAGACACTGCATCAATCACTCCCGCCGTTGCACAGCACTTTGTGACGCTAGAGCTGATGTTTCACCATCAGGGCTTTGCACAGCCATGCTCCTGCTGTCCGGCCTACTCCTCGTTCACCTCCTCATCCTGGCTGGGGTTATCTCACCCCTCTCCTCACCCGCTCTCTCCCTCTCACTCGTCTGTCTCTTACTGGCCAGAGAGCAGAGCGGGATGAAGATTGCAAAAAGGATCATGAAAAGTTAATCATACACTCTCTTTCAAAAAGACATGAATCATTGATGGAGCTCCCTGTGAATCTCCAGGCTGGAGCCGGTTCCACGACAACAGCAGCAGAGGCCCGGAGACGAGGCAAGCATCTCCCCCCAGCACGGAGCACGCCAGGGTTCAATCAGCAGTCAATCCTCTGAGGGTTAAACCGCCTTTAAATATAAATCCAGGGCAATGTTTTATACATGCTGCCATGATCGGATTATAATCCATACTAGAAAGGCCTTTTCATCTCAGACCTCCCCCCATATGAATCAATAGAAGCTATTATATGAAATGGTCTGCATGACATAGGTAAACCTGCATGGGTTAGTGGTTGGGGTCTTTGATATAATTATACTTTGTTGCGACCCATGTCTTGAAATAGCTGATAGCTTCATATTATTGAATATCCTAATATTGTAAAGTGATAAGAATGCACTTGCACATACTCAGAAGTTAGATAGCAACATTTTTGAGGAGTGATCAATATTATTGTGATGCAGGTTAAGAATGACATGTGGATTACTGCAATGCAAGGAAGACTGAAAGGGACCCTGAACTCAAACCATTGAACCGTCACCGCAAAAAACTTTAATGCTAAAATATGCTTTGATACAAAGTGATTTGAACTGGCTTCTGAAGAAGTGAACAGTGAGTGAGAAGAAAGCTTTCCTACCCATGCTATAAAAGTAGGCAAAAGCAGTTCTCTGTAATGTTCAACATAGTTTAAAGAACACTTTAGATTTATATTTTAGATTAAATACAGACCCACATAAAACACTGTTCATGTGTTTGTGCCTACTTTGTTGAAAAGTGGTTATGACTGCTGCTAATACGGTCATAGAGTCCATTCAAATTTCATGGTGTGTAATTGGTTGAGGCAGCAAATGAAGCTCAGCAATGATCTGGGTTCAAGTTCGGCCTGAGGACATCGTCACATGTTCCCGTTCCCTCCATGCAGCAAAATAAATTATGTGGTTTTCTTTCCAAAAACATCCGGCCATATTTTAAACAAAACAAATTATGCACATTTCAAGCCATTTCTAGGAAACATCTAGAACAAACACATTTTCCTACAACCTTCAGCCCTTGTTATCTGTGAGAAACCGTTGTGAGAAAATGATTAATGCACTCTGTTCGCATCTTCAATAAAAGAAAACCGTTAAAGGACAATTCCGGTATTTTGAACATTGAGTCCCCTTTCTGGTTTGTCTAGGATCAAGAGTTGTTAACACGGAAATTTTGAATATTGGTCCTGTCTAAAGTACTTGGCTAATTTCGAATCGCCCCTGCCTGCTTCACAATGGCTGGCTATGGGCTTTCACAAACACCCCCTAACGTTCGATTTCAGAAATGAAACCTCATTGAGTGGTTAGTGGTGTCCGTTGATGTTCCTCATCAAGTATCGCAGCGAAATACAGTTTCTGTCGTGTTTTATTTGGCATATTGTAAATGAAACGGAAACCGGACCAGAACCGAAAATGGAAAGGGGGGGTGGTTGTAGTCTTTTCTCAGAACCGAGCAAAAAGACTACAACCACCCCCCTTTCCGTTTCTGTTTCCGGTCCGGTTTCCGTTTCATTTACAAAATGCCGATTTACAAAATGCCAAATAAAACACGACAGAACTGTATTTCGCTACGATACTCAATACGGAACATCAACGAACACCACTAACCACTCGATGAGTTTCACATTTCTGAAAACGAAGGTTATGGGGTGTTTGTGAATGCCCATAGCCAGACATTGTGAAGCAGGCAGGGGCAATTCGAAATTAGCCAAATACTGGAGACAGGACCAATCTTCAAAATTTCCTCTATTTCATCCTAGACAAACCGGAAAGGGGGCTAAATGTTCAAAATACCGGAATTGTCCTTTAAGTAGGAAGGACGACAGTGCCCAGACATGTTAAGTCCCTCCACATAGGAGCGATGTGAATGGCCTCCCCCACAAGATACCCCCGAGGGGTGGAACACCAGAAGGGAATGCAGAAGTACTGGAACAGTACAGCAACACATGATTCAAGGCTCGGAAGTCTTTAATGAAAGCTTTGGGTACAGGTCGCTTTTTATGAACATCATTCTCCTAAGGTCGACACAATTGTACAACATGGTACGTTTAAAGGAGGCTATTGTATCGGTTGACGTAGGAGTACTTAACAGAGGTGAGCAGGGAGGGCAACTTTCTGCCTACAAAAAACAGCAAATATATACTTTGTTACTACCATATTACGTCAATGGTGTAACAGGGCCAAAGCAAAAGCTAATGTGTTTACTTAAGCTTAGCACTGTGCCTAGCAACCTGCTTGAGATAGTGCTATGCTTAGGTATTGCGTGTAATTGTAAACACAACCTGCAAGAAACAGTTAGGACGCACTTCCCAAGACTGGCATTGTATAATATTCCTACTAAAGTCCACACCTGTTCTGTTCTGCTTTAACCCGACCCCCTGTCCGATAAAGGGGTTCATATGTTGCTTAAGTTTCATCAACTCTTACTTAATCATTTCAATCCTATATCTTTGTAATATCGATGCATACGCCATACAGTGTTTCCCACAGACCAAGGACCAATGTGTGGTGCGGGGGGGGGGGGGGGGGGGGGGGCACTCACTGACGTCTGCGACACGGCGACGCGGCCGTCAGTGAGTGTGCATGTAACTCCGCGTTTACATGCGGACACATCTGATTTGCATAGATGTGGAAGAACAGCTCAATCGGAATAGAAAAGTATCATATATACGCCTCAATCGGTTTGGAATAGAATTCTATGCGGAATAGAATAGGTGGTGTAGTCCGCTATAAATACTTATTCCGATTAGTTTGGGGTTTAACTTGGAGCAGCTGCAGTAGTTCGCAATTGGTCCACTCCGTCTGTACTTTAATGCACACCGAACCTTACCGCTGTCAAGGAAATTGGATTTATTGCCTGATTCACGTCTTTGTTATTATCACTCCGTAGTAGTTTCAGTAGTCGGTAACTTAACAACCCCAGCGTGTCCGGTTGCTAAGCGACGGGTGACATCGGTGGGTTCATGTGTTAGCATCGTCGTTCTCGCTCCGTGTGTGTGTGTGTGTGTGTGTGTGTGTGTGTGAGAATGACAGGGGGAACGAGTGCTATGCAGAGATGAATGGACGGAACGATTTTTAGATTTCCAAATCGCGTTATAAAAAAAAAAAAAGGACAGAATCAATTCGTGGCGCTCGATGTTGATCCCATACACAGCCACACAATGGTCTATGTATGGGAAACACTGCCATAGCTCTCCAGGATGTTTATGTCATCCCCCTATTATGGGACACAAAATATTCTCCCAGGTTGCAGTAGCTGCCAAATCTGCACATATTTCTATGGAGCCAAAGATTGCAGGGTAATATGCTTGATCGTATTATCATTTATACACATACGTATAGACACACATATATATATAATATATAACATAATAACCCATTATACACACTAGATCACAATAAAGGAACAATAATTCAAACTTCTATTAGGATGAAACCAAATTCAAACTATAGGTTAAATACGTTAAAATGTAATAAATGTGAATAAAGAAATGTATTGAAAACCTAGGATATCAGACCTAAACGTTACAATCCAAACACATTGGAAACCCGTATCTCAGATCTATTCAAATGTAGACCCAGCTAAAGGGCCTTCTCAGCTCTACCATTTTATGTTGAAACAATTGAAAGACAATCTAGTATTTGTTGTCGCCCGCCTTCACTATGAAAGAGTGAGAGGGACACACAGACACAGACACAGTGCTGCAGCTGGTAAACACTTGATGGATTAATCCTCGACAGATTGGCCCTGAAGATTGAGGGCAAGGAGGCAAGCATAAGGAGACCACCAGTCAGGGAATGTGCTGCTGTTTGTGCTTCCATTGTTTTAGTTTGTTTTTTTAACTGGTGGTCAGTAGGCCACAATAAGTGTCTGTCACTAACTGTTACAGGCTGGAGTCCACGAGACGGGCAGTTGCTCCTATATGGCCACTGCTGTTGTACTATATGAAATGTAGTATATAGTTGTAGATTCTGATGAAATAATTGAACATACATCGGATGTGTAAACAATGTATGAATAATATCTGTTATGGTAGAAAAAGTTCTGCCCTGCTGAAGAAGTATGGGAAGAAATATAACATCGCATAGCCCTAACTCTGACATGAATGTCTCTGGGAGACGAAAGAGTATAAAAGCGATGGTAAAAACCAAAATACTCAACAATTTGTTAAAACAACCTCTGTACGTTATACTAAAACCAACTACTTGAAACGAGGCTATCGTAGCACACGTCTCAATGTTAAGGTTAGTCCAAATATGGTAGTGCAATGGCTCAAGCACTGCCATGTTGACAGGGTCTATGTAAGCTATAGGCCTATGCAGACACACGTGAGTGTCATACAGGCCTGTCTTGTATACGACATGCATGGCATTTATGTACACGTTTCATGCAGCAACACCTGCTGCATGACACGTCTCGGCTGTTCCTAAAGCCTTAGCAGCAGCAGCCTACTCACCCACTTTGAACTGCGACCTTTGGTCATTGGGGTCGGCGTGTTCCTCCATCAGCATCATGTTGAGGATGCCAAAGGAGTTTTGAATCCCGAAGATTGAACCATTGCACCAAGTGGCGGCAAACACCACTATCCACCCGAAGCCCCCGTCGGGCGGAACGAAGTCTACCCTGGCTCCCGGGGACCGGGCGTCGCGACAGGGGGACCCGGGCGGTGTGCATACGGTATCTATCAGATGCACGGTGCTCTCCTCTGGCGCGACGTTGCATTCACTCTTCGCCGTCTTTGTGCCGTCCTCGACCGGGCGACTGCTGTCCGGGTCGTGAGCAGCACAGCTACCTTTATTCTGCTCCATCTCCGCCGGGTCTACCGGCGTCTGCTCGCTCCGAAAGTCCCCGTTGGATGGATCTCCTTGCTGTTCCTCCCCGTGGACCCCCATGCTGTCTGGCTGCTCCGGTGGATGAGCTTACTGTGGGCACTGGGCGCACGCGTGGGCCTACAGGCAACGATCAGTGGTGTAAACACATGGATGTCCAGATCCAGATTCGAATGACAGCTTTGGGTTTTGTGTCCAGATCGGCTAGACAGCGTGCCCTTTCCTGTCAGACACCCGACTACTACGTCCCCTTCCTCCTGGTCCCAATTTGAGCTTCAACTTCCAGAGCACCAAGGGAAAATGTGTCATTCTAACCAGTTCGCTGGTGCACAACGAGATGGATTGACAAGTACCACCTACTTGTCATTAAACTCTCATTTGCAGAAACGAAACACCTACTTTTGGCGTCATTGCTCCATTGCGACAAGTAGAATGCATGATGAACCTGCGAACGCTGCGCTCCAACTCCTTCCAATACCGTTCTCGCGATGCAGGAACCAGACGTCCCGCTGTGACGAGAGTATCGTGGACGGCTCCTCCTCCTCTTTCATCACATATTATATCATATATTTGTATATCGTGCCCCGATATGAAATAGGTGGGCTTATGTCAGTCGCGGAGGTTGGTTCTTACTGCCGTAAATGTCAACACAGAACACGGCCTTCATTGACCGGCTTGGCCCTGCCCCCCGCCTGCAACCGACAGTCGGGAACAGCCAATGGCTGCTCTCGACCTGGTTATTGTGGGCGGGGCTTCAGAACTTAAGGATGGCGGGAGTTCAGCGGGTTCTGTTTTCTCGTACTTTTTGTAAATAGGATAGCGTTAAGGTTATTTCCTTACGCCTATTGTACAATGTGTCGTGATACCGTCAAAAAAGCGTTTATTCTGCCTCTTGGAATGAGGGGAAGCCCTACTGTCGAAACAAAAAGGTTTTTTTGCAGCCCTTTCAAAATAACATTTGGTCAAACTAAAATATGTTTGTGGGCTCAAAGCTTCACTTTGTATGCAGGCTTTGTTATTGTCATGAGTAAATCATACGTTTGCCAAGGTCCCCTAGATTCCGTTTACTGGTAGGCTTCCCGTTTCCACGTCTCAACTGAATATATTGTGTGTTTTTCTAGTTTTACTCACAGCAGTTTGGTACAATATAAATTCCTGGCCTGAGCTTCACAGAGAAACGATTGCATGTGCAATAGCAACCACTGGCCACTCAGAGGCGCTAGAACCCTGCACAAGAAGTCGGAGGCGTGATGGCGTGAGAACAATTTGAACAATAATATTTACCATTATAATACATGTCATAAAAAGCATCTGAAATATTGGAGCTTTAGGTTTACTCACTGTGAAATCAAATGTAAAATATAGTTTGTGTTGTCTTGTGGGAACACATCAATTGAATGGTATTCAGCGCTGGGTGTAGCCAGATCCGTCACATTCTGCACCTCTGCACCGGACAGATAAAATATGCTTTGTGCCACCGATGGCTCTGAATCTTTGCAGAAGGAATGGCAAAATATGTCACGAACAAAGCGTTAGAAAACCCACTCAGGTATTTCGCTACAGGCCTATAGCAAGAACATGTTTCTTTATTTAATGCTTATTTAAAAAAAGTAATGCAGTCCACTCAATATCTACAAAGCTCAAACAGCTGACTTACTAATAGTAAACTGATCTCTTCATCCTCATCAGTCTGTCAGAAGTATTTCCCTGATCGTGCAACAAGCCTTTTCTCAGTAGGCCTACTTTATAAATAGCCTTTTTTTTAATGACAATTCTGCCCAAGCATTAGTTATCACTCGAGGGTGTGAGTAAAATGTCAATCAGTGAGGACAGTTCCTGCGGAAGGTGGAATTATTCCGCTCTGATTTGCTGATATCGTCTCCTTGGAGCATGTAGCCGCTGGAGCCGCCGATCACATTACCTCGATGACTCACCATCCCAGGGTTTACTCTCTATTCCCTCCGGGGCCTTGATGTCACTTGTGCAAGAAGAAGAAGAATAACACATTATTCATCTGCCGTTAGTTCTGTGTGTTTGAATTAGCATTTCATTATGTGAGCAAGTATCTCAGTGATATTAATGATGTCATTTTGTTAATTAATTAAACAATAATATCTTTGCCCCAGCCACGGATGCTGGTAGCTAAGATGAAGGTCACTGCACCATGTTCCCCCCACACACACACACACATGCACGCACACATACACACACACACACACACACCACACACACACACACTGATACCGGGTTGCACACACACACACACACACACACACACACACACACACAATGAATGCATTTCACAAGCCGTGGCCCACATTGACTTTCTGGGCACATGAGGACATGTCGTAACGGCACTGAAGACAAAACATCATCGATGACAGCCATGATAAATATGTTTAGTTCCAGGCCAGGGATTACCTGAGATCAGGCATGCACAAGTCCCACAGCCTTCCAGAGATGTATCTATCAGGGAATCACTTAACTGGGATCATTTGATGGGATCATTTATTGACATCTATTGATTTGGATCTTAATGGGAATTAAGGTGTAGCCTATTGTTTTTAACTGGCAACCACCGACTCCATTAGGCTACTGCTATGGTGATGATGATGTTATCACCTATAATGCTTTTAGAATGGGACGTTAAGGATAAAGTGTATAAAAGAGTTGTGTCCCTTTTTTATATGTGGTGTTGTAATCCATAGAGAAATTGGAGTCAATCTACATAGAAATATTTGGGTGTTATAAATGTTCTGTACAACAGGAAGAGATATACTATACAGTGTATCCTGTCAGATCCGGAGTAAAATTATGGTCTGTTTAAATTGGCATTATATAAGCAAGCCTATGTAAACAAGTATCCAGAAATAACAGCAAGCCCTTTAAACATGAACTACATAAATAAAGCAAAAATCTTTCTTGAGAGACTTTTATCTACTCAACAATGTGGCTTTGATCTAGCCTTCTTAGAATGTGCTGTCATTCTCAATCATCCACGCTCACAGTGACTATTCATTGAAGTCTGACGCAATCTCTGCATCCATGTAGTAAAATATAGGCTTCTTGTCACCACAAAGCATGGTCTATTTTTGATTGAATACGTTGACAGTTTATTGCTAAAAAAAAGGAAGAAGAAATTGCGGTGTGTTTTCTGGCTGTTTTGCGACATCGCCATAGAACTGCCCACAAAGCTACCTGCGCTTGGCGCTTCTAACTTGAGTTTCAGACCGGTAAAATAGGGCCCTTAGTCTGATAAGTAGCTTACTACTATTAATACTAGTATTGGTATTATGAGTAGTTGTATTAATATCGTAAGTAAAAGTAGTATCTGTATAATACAGTATCAGTGTGAATCATTATAGTATTGGCATGATGAAGTATTAGTATTAAAACAAAAGTAATACATTTATGGTTGTAACTTGAAGAGCCATCCAGAACGGTGAAGGCATACTGTTGGAATCTGTGGAGCCTCGGTTTCATATTGAACAAATTGTTTTTGCAGATAGCATCAGTTCTCGCATCAGTGTGCTCTTGATAGGCCTACATGATATATATATCCGTAATCTAAAATAACAAATTGGTAATTGTATGCAAGCATAGCTTCACTTATTCAGATCTCTTATTAGTTCTGGTGACTGCTTGTGGCAAGCCAGGTTATCTGAAAGCTACCACTTTCCAGATTGTGTCAGATCTATAGGTAGGCAGTCAAAATATTAATCACGAAGTAACTTGGGGATTTGAAACAGAGGATTATAGGCAGCAAATGTCACCTATGACGTAAAGCGCTTCTGAGGTAGAATGAAAAAGGAATTGCGAATTAAGAAATCCTGCCTCGGTTTTATCCCTCTCAGCCTATGAGTGGGTTCTGTTGAACGAGTAGCGACTTGTTTGTGTGAGCAGAAGGGATGGGACAGTACTGTTCTGCCTCTTCCCCTCATTCCAGACCCAATGGGGGTCATGGGGGATGGAGGGGCCTGCGATAAACAAAAGGCATACATTCTTTATTCCTGAGAACAGACACACACGCACACACACACACACACACACACACACACACACACACACACACACACACACACACACACACACACACACACACACACACACACACAAGCGCACACACACACACACACACACGCACACACACACACACACCCACACACATATACACACACACACAAACGCAGGCACACACACAACAAGAATAAGCCTGCCCACTAAGGAAATTAGTATGCTATGCAGCAGAAGGGCAAATAGTAAATGCCCCCACACCACCACCACCACCACCACCGTCTCACCCACACATGCAAGCCATTAGAATTATAAGTACGCAGCAGGGAGGCAGAGAGAGAGAGAGAAGTGAGGGGGTGTTGTGAAGGAGGAGAGTGTTTGAGGGGAGCTAAAGGAAGTGGATGATGAAAAGACGAGAGTGAGTAAGCGTGCGTATGGCCAGACAGTATATAAAGCTGGAGAACAAGAGAAGATAATAAGACCTTAAGAGCTCCCATTGATTCTTCAACAGGTACGGTAAACCGATACTAGCAATTAAGCCTGTTTGCCTTAAGGAATGGTGTTACTATGGTTATAATAACAATTGTGAAGACAAGCTCTTGAATTGGTTTGGTATATTGTGTGTGTCATGTGCTCCTTAACAAACTCCGAAAACCACAAGGTTCTTCTAATGTGTATTTTCTAACATGATGTAGTCATATGGAGATATAACAGTTAACGTTATATCCTTCCTTAAAAGGCAGGGGGTTAAATTTAGCTTGGGTTCCCTTCCCACAGAACCTTACTGGCCTGCCGCCAGTTCAGAGCAGACTGCTCAGACTGCTCACTGCTCAGCATCAAAGACCGGTTTCAATGGGTTCAAAGTGCGACCAGAGCAGTGTGCGTATGTGTGACCAGGGATGACCATTGATATACCTGCTATAGAAAAAGCCAACTATAGTTAAACTTTTTGTTTTGATGACAGCTTTTCAACTCTTTCACTACATGCTCTCAGTTAAGACTTTCATCGATGTGACATCGGCCAGGTGTTACATATATACCCTCACGGTTCTAGCAGCAAAAAATCGAATCTCGCTAATGCATTTTATCATCTTCTTGTTAAGCCCATGCTCCTCTTGAGTGCATAGGCCACTGACGGATATCCTCCATTTCACTCTGTTTATGCCTTTTCGCTCAAGGACTCCCCAGTTGAGCCCACTCTCTGACATTTCTGCCTCTACACTTCTTCTCCAGCTGTTCCTGGGAAGACTTCTTTTCCATTTTTTCTTGGGAGTTCAATTTCAGGGCTTGTCAGGGGTTATGTTTGTGGCAGGTTTTCTGAGGGTGTGGCCAATACAACTCCATTTTTTTTTTTTCGGATTTAGGCATCTCACCATGAACAAGCTTAAAAATATGAATCTTTATCATGATTCCTGTTGATTCTATTTGCAGAGATGACGGTACTGATGGTGTTGCTGTACAAGAGCCTGGCCGTGCTCCAGCTCTTCCTGACTCTTGACCCCTCCCTACGGCTCGCCCACGCTTCCTCCACCCCCTCCCCCATCACCCGCACTGGTTTCCAGTTCGTGACTGCCCCGGACGACTATGACATTGACTACCCCGACGGCCTAAGCCATCCCCCCAGCGCGGCTCCCCCCATCAGGGCGACTAACGTTCCCCACGAGCTGTGCCAGTACGACCCCTGCCAGGAGGACCAGGCACCCTGCTCCGACCTCTCAGCCCAGAGCGGGTGCCTCTGCCCGGGCCTCAGCGGGGCCTCCCAGCCCCCCCGCCCCCCCCCGCTCCAGGGTCTGCTGCCCCCCGGCAGCGGGGATAGAAGTGACGGCGGAGTGGTGGTACGCTGGTGCGCCCCATACTCCGTCGTGACCGGGTACAGAGTGGTCGTCGATGGCAACAGAGGCGCGGCCTTGGAGTTCCCGGCCCGGGGGCGGCGGGGGCAGGTGGGGGTCCTGGAGGCGCGGGCCGAGGTGTGCGTGGAGGCGGTGAACAGGGCGGGGCACAGCGCAGCGTCAGGGTTGTCCTGCAGGCAGTACCAGCCCCCCCCCAGGCTCAGCGGCTCTGGGATGGTCGGGCTCATAGGGGGCGGGGTTGCTGTCCTCCTACTGCTGGTCGTCACGGCGATCGCCCTCCACCGGAGACGCAGAGCCCGACGAAATACAACCGAGGCCAGAGCCGAGGGACTGGGGAACCCCTCCTACAGCGCAGAGGGAGGGGTCTGTGAGACATAGAAACAGGCCGGGCAGGAAGAGGAATGGAGAGGACAGATGAGCAAAAGACTGAAGAGGGACCCAAGCTGAATGACTCCTAGCTCTTTAGGAACTGTGTCAGGGGATAATGGTTAGATAAGAATCTTACAATCATGGTACTGTTAATATAGTAGGCCTAGTGCCAGCACAATTGAAATTGGAGGACGTTATGGCGTAATACTACACTGCACAAACAGTGATTGATGTGTGAAACTGCAGGTTGATTTGCTGGCAAATCCTCTGGCTTAATATAGGACACAAATCATCGTATTGTAAATATTTTTACATTTTTACAATGTATTGACCAATCTTATGAATAAATGCATTAATTTGTTATCAAAAGTCTCTGTTCCTTTGTAACGTGGATGCATTTTGCAACCTGGTGCACGTACATGCATAGACAGTGACAAAAGTACTTCGCTTGGCCAGTGTCTCTTACTTTGAAAATTATTTTTGCCGGCTATTAAGGCGGAGGCTCTGTCTTGATTGGGCATGTATTTTTCAAGTGGTACGTAGATCCCGCCTCTCTATCGTGTCTCGACCTATTACTTGTCACCACAATAAAGCATTCGGGGAAGTTATCGAAACTGTTTACTACCCATCGCTGTACTGCTCACCTGTCGTAATGGCGAATACAGGTAACGTGGAGTTTATATATCAGTGTTTAATGCTTAAATGCTTTATTTTGAAGCATTCATTTACTTCATGATTCACGGATGCGTCCGCTTCGGCATAGTCAGCGCTATACAATTGATCAAAAGCGTCTGAAAATAATGTAGCTCATCAGGAAGAGATGTTAAACCTAAATCAATTCAGAATTAAATCTAGAAACGATACTTTAGTGTTTTTTCCCTATGAAATGTAAACGTGATGGGAAATGTTCATTGTAAGAAGGAAAGCTGTAGGATAGCCTACTTCAAAAAGCTGACATAATGGTGACTCGGCATAAAATATTCCCTCCTGTACTATAATTAAATTACTCAGTAATTAATTATTAATAACCATCGGCGTGATCCTTTCTGGTGAGAACTGAAGTATGGGAATTGTGAGCTCCTTTCGGATCTGGTGACTGTGGTCAACCATTCCACATAATAGTCCCATTGGCACTGTTTTAAAGATGTCTTTAATTTTGTGTAGGCCATTAATGTACATTAAACTACCGGTACTCCACAATAACAACAGTGAGAGTAATCCATGTCTTAAGAAGTATTGAGTGTCCTCAACTGGATTCGCTCAAGGTCCGCGATGCTCTTGCAGCGCACCTGTCGAGGAACTTTGAGCATAGAGGGCAGCTTTTGTGATAATTAATCAATCATTAATCATTATTTTGATATGGCGATGGTGCGTTTCTACCATGGCGACGACCAGTACTAAGTCCCTGCAGTGATGAATCTCAAATCTCAGCTCAGGTTGGCCCAAACAGTGTACTTACCTCAGTACCTAAGTATTGTTTGCCCTCTCCATTTACAGACGGAAACCAAATCTCCTACACTGATCTCAAAGCTCTGCTGGAGAAGAGCCAGAATCTCTTCATTGTCGACGTGCGTACTAAAGAAGAAATTGACAAGGGCTGCATCCCCGGGTCCCTCCACGTACCTGGTGAGATGACATGTAGATATTACAATGTAATATCACATATTGCATTAAGTAAACATTAATATGTAACATGTAATATTACATATGTGGAAACAATTACAATTGGGAAACCTGTTAGTGTATCTTGCATTAATTACAGAGCATCATTTGTTGTAATTACCCCAGAACCCAGACTGAAAGCAAAGGCCTGTAACCGTTTTTTGGACCTCTCATATAACCTCATCATTTCCCTTCCCTCCCTCCCTACCTATCCATCCTTCTTTTCCTCCTTGTCTCCGTAGTGGATACTGTGGAGACTGCCTTTGCGCTGGACGCGGCAGAATTCCAGGCTACATACGGGGTGGCGAAGCCCTCCCTCGACGCCCCCGAGCTGGTGTTCCACTGCCAGATGGGCCGCAGGGGGCAGCTGGCCACAGACAAGGCCATCGCCCTGGGCTTCCAGAGGTACAGACCTGCTACATGTAGACTACCGAAGTTTGGGGTCAACCAAACAGTGCTTTTCTCTAAAAAAATATGGACATTTCGAAGTGACCCCAAACTTTTGAATGTTAGTGTGTACATGTGCATACCGACTACGATCAAACAAGCAGCCCTGAGCCATTAAGGATGTTATTTTTTGCGTGTATAGTCACTGCCTCTTTGATGCGTATGCTATGCTTGCATTCATATAGTCTGTGATGTATTTCTGTCCAACCCTTAGCTCAGACTTAAAAAGGGAATACGTAATAATCATGCTGTCATTTGGTTTGAACGCAGTGTGTTTGTCTCTTGCAGTGCACGCAACTATACCGGTGGATACAAGGAGTGGTCCGAGAAAGAGGGGAAATGATCCCACTTGATTAAAATTTACATCTACAGTGAATAATATACATTTATAAGCAGAATATTCATTTATTTGCTCACTATTTATTTCCTGTAAAATGTATGCATTTTTTGGTTCATTTGACTATGGATTCAATAAAAATATGTGTACTGTGAATTTCCATTATTTCAATTACATCTACAATGGACATCTGGTACTGAAGATATCTCTACAACTGGCATACGATCATTTAAGCTTTTATATTGATATGATGTTGAGATGAATTGTGAAAGTGTGATTGGAATGTCATGTTTTACTTTGTACCCTCGCTGTCATGTACATTTACCTTTAACCGACACTTACACACACCTATTTACATTACACTACCAAAGGACAACAATATAAATAAGTCTATTGGCATTATCCTTATGTGATGTTATCTTTTTGTCCTTATGTAAATTTGTATGCTTACCTTTGAACATGTGTAAAGACTTTCAATCAATGAATCGATCACACAAGTCAAATAACCTTTTAACCAATTTCCTAGATCTCTTGTTTAAATTATGACAGTTCCAATATTTGAAGTGTAACAGGTAACTCAGTTTAAATCATAATATATTTATTGTAAAACTCGTACGTAGTATGACATGTCACTGCATACGAAAATGTGTTTTGGAGTATCAGATGGCATCTAAATGGCATCCAAAACGAGCTCCAATAACTCAAAGTTAAGGGCAGATGTGACGGCTGGCTAATTATAAACCCAGCTGGGACGGTATAGATGCAATGCTTTGCATCAAGGGCAATATATAATTAAATGCCTCATGCAGTGTATCTTCAGTTCTTATTGGCATCATCAAGAATATGAAGCAATACAAATTATGTCCATATATGGGTCTGTCAGCATAATAATATCTGAGACGCAAAGGACCACCATTTAGCGAATCACACTTAAACCATGTTATGTTATGTTCAACAAGTCTGTTCAAACTTTTTTTGCAGAGTAATGCTTTTTTATTTATTTAAAACTTACTGTTAAGGCAAGTTTTATATATTTCGTTGCACTTTGTGCAATGACAATAGATTCAGAAGTTGGTAAAGTAAAGAGGTCCTTTGCGTGCAGGCCTGCGCATGCATGCCTGGCTGTGCGTAAAGAGCTGCTAGAGGCGCGAAATGCAAACACGTGACCAAAATGGGGTGGCCTTTTGGAGACGATAGAGCAGCAATGAGGATACTGAATGAGATTCAACGTGTAATATAAGTTATTCCCACACATCTTGAAACATTTACGAAAACAAATTGAAGACAATTCGCATTTTCATTGTTTAGAGATTTAAAAGTGGTATTTGAAGGGACACCTGTCGAACATGGGACGTCAACTTAACGCTAACGTCACCTGGCTAACTCCTATGAGCTATGAGCTATACCTTAAGGGACTGTTATGGATATAAGATTTTGTTTTACGTTTTTACATTTCAGGTTATGCGGTTGATTATGCTTTTAAGAAGGCAAAGAGGATGTAAGGGGTTGAAGTCTGGAGAGGGAGGACTGATGGTCGTGCTCTGGAACAGCAAAGAATCGTACGGAGTCGACCATTGCAGGCCTTTGCTTGGTAAGCCAGCAGGGAAATATGAATTATTATAGAACATATACATCCAGTGCCATGATTAGGTTTACATAATGTATGAGGTGTGTGTGTGTGTGGGGGGGGGGGGGTTAAATGTGTGTGATGGACTGCCTATGATATATGTTTTTGTCTACCTCCTATTGTTATTTATTTTATGTATTAAGTAATTTATTATGCGAGACGGGAAACTGAACGAAATTGCCCATTTTGGGATAAATAAAGTTTTTCTAATCTAATAGGACATAAAACATTTGTACATTGGTCTGGCTATTGCCAGACCAAGCTCAATCGTAGATTGCACGCTTCCCTGTCATCATTGTGTTAAACAAGCCAATAGCGCGTGAAGGGGAAAAGCCAGCTTGGTGATTGGCTCCCGCAAAAACGTATCGGAAGCAGAATGAAATGTATTGCTCTTCTCCTTGTGCAGGGCGAACTCAAATCGCCGGCAGAATGGGCAGGGCTACCCAGTCTAACATCAAACCATTCCCAGCTCACAGTTTCTAAATGGTTGGCAGATGTTTCTGGTGCTCCGATGGGAACTGATCTGGTGTTCGGGTCCATAGCAGCTGCTGGTCCGTGGTGCGAAGGGTTCGCTACGGGTAATCTCAAACCTGGTGGGTCCACACACCACAGACACACACACACTCCCACATGTATAGTGTGGATATAGTTCCTGGAACACTACACCATTTTGACCTTTTGGTTTTATTAGGCTTCACAGATCTTATCCAGAAGCTGTTTCCTTCTGAAGACCAAGGTCCAGAGCCGGACCAAGAAGAGCTCTGTGGCTTCACTCACATGCACGGCCCCATCCATCTCCTTATCTCCTTTCAGGTCCCCATGTTTAAAATACTATAATGGATCTCTCTTAAAGGGGTGGTGTTATACCCCCAGGTGTGAGTCTGTTCAGCCGTTACAAGTACAGTCTTTTCCTGTGTTTAGGTGACATCCAATTGGCCGTGTCCACCTAGCTGTGTGCCAGATAGATAATTCTACCAGCCTACCCAGTGGGCCGTAGCAAATGTTGCTGTTCTATCCATCATACATCTTTCTAGGTGGACACACCCACTTGGGATGTCACTAAAACACAGGAAAAGTCATCTTTTCAAAAAGCTTGTATGGCTGATCACACTCACACCTGGTGGCATGATATCACTCCTTTAAATAATAAATTGTTATGATCTCTATCTTAGTAACTGACCTCTAACTAATCTCAGAAGTTCTCTTCATTTTCTGTCCACTACATTCTTGGTTATAGCCTCAGAACTGACCATATTAACATGGTTAAATATCTTTTATGGCTGCTCGTCTTTTTGAGCCATGCAGGTGAAAGTGGCGAAACAGTTTGATCGGCAGGAGTGGCCTTTTCACATAGAGGCATTCCTACACAAGCTCAGCCTGACCAATGCACGGGTATGAACAGACCTTTCTCTGATGTCAACGCAGCATCTCAAAGTCAGAGTCAAAGTCTGCTCTATTGTACATTACTTCACATGAACCAGACATACAAAGTAATGAAAAAGATGTTTCTCACTATCCAACGGTGAAAGAGATAAAGTGCACAGGCACAATAGAAAACAAAATGTAACTGTATTACAGCAAAACACTGTAATAGCAGCAAAATATACAATGTATCCAGCTCATCAGTCACCAGTTATTTGACTTTCCATGTCTTACACAGGTGAAAATACACTTTAGCTGTAAGTCGTATCAAAAGAGGCTCCAGAGAATTTTCAGGTAGGACAGCAGTATACTATTCATTAGGATCTGCATGAAAATGTTCTATTTAATGAATGTGTCGTACACAATGTGTCAGTACTATGTTAAAATCTAAACTGTTGTATTTCTTGGTTATATTACACAGTGGGAAGATACAGTGCAAATTAACACTGAAAGATCAGTGGTCAACATTCTTGGATGTCACCTCCTCCAAGTCAGTCACTGTACTGCTACTGTACAAAACAGATGGTTTATGTTGTTTATCATTTACTCATTTACTTCAGGTCCCCTGTGGCTGTCAGTCTTCTGATTTGTTTGGTGCTTAGCAATTTTGTTGTGTTATTTATCAGTGCAGTCATGGCATTTGAAGCGGGAGACTTCAATTATAATATATATTGGTCAGTGTATAATGTTTGGTGGATGTGTCTGTTTTGGCATAATAACAGCTAGTTTACTGATCAAATGCGTTTGAATATTAGAAAATAATGTAGTTAATCAGGAAGAGATGTTAAACCTAAACCAAATCAAAGTTAAATCTAGAAACATATCTTTACATAGACTTTCTATTTAGCCAGATAGAGTAACAGTTAACACTGGAGGGTCGATAAGCAAATTGTGCCTCCCACTAGAACACACAGAGCTGAATGTGTATCGTCCCCTCTGTAAGGCCTGGGGTGAGCGTGGGGGAGAGGCCTTGGTGTCACGGAGGACATCCTGTTCCCGGGGAGCGAGTGTCTCTCAGCATCCCACCTGCAGCCATGGAGAGAGGCCTCTACGGGGAGCTCAGTCTCCAGCCGGTGGCCCTGTTAGCCCCCTGTGTGCTACAATACCCCAACCTGGCAACCTGCCTCACACACATACAAATATCCTTTGCCCTGTTATACCTGTCAGATGACGGCGGCACACACACATAAACACATGTAGACATGTGAACACACAAGCATGCACCAGGTTGTTTCTTGACTGTGTGTGTGGGCAGGTGGAGGTGTACGGTCCCAGTAACGTGCCCGTAGCCAGCCCCACAGACTTCCTCCAGCAGCTGTCGGTGCATCTGAACTGTGAGGAGCTGGGCATCGATGGCATCCTCCGCTGGAATGACCCCACTGGTAACAAGGAGCATCTAACAGACAAGATACAACAGATATGCGGCAATACCTTACAAACCATTTGCTCAGTTATTTGCAAAGACATTAGGTAGTGATTTATTGTGTTCCACAAGCATAACCTACTGTCTATGGCAATGACAATACTAAATATCTTATTCTTGCATTCATGAATTTCATTCATTTATTCTTTTGATTTCTCAATCGATTCCATATAGAATAGTCAATAACAAACAACCATTATAAATAGCAAAAACAACTCTCAATTTTGCTTTGTTCTTAGGACGGGTAAAACCACACATGGTTGTAGTAACGCCAAGCAAGTCTTAGAGATGAACTGAACTGAAATTTGAAGTTTAGTTGATATAACAGATGTATTGTCTGCCTTTTCATTGGTACAATAACAAAAAAAGGCTGAACTTGCTAAAAGGGATTAAATTGTACGGTGAAAGTGTTACAGGGCGCCGCCATGTTGGATTTCAACAATCAGCTACGTCACTGGCATGGTAACCTACTCCTACTCTCTGGCTCGAGCAGCCATAGCAGGTAATGAGTCAGGCTCTGAGGCTCGCTGAAATGGCTACGGAAAAGCAAACAACCAGGTCTACAGGAGGATCATCTTATTGCATTGCCCCTGTCTGCAGTAATGAATTATATACAAGGCAGCTGGGGTAATCATATATTTCCACAGGCTACCTTTGAATAGGAAACCAGCCCTTAATACATTTCTGGCAGCCTTAAAACTGAATAACCCTCCGATAGCCCCTGTCACGTCAATCTCCACAAGCTAGCACTCGACCATAAAGTGTATTAAACTATTACTCAGACGATAGCACAGATCAGAACGCATCAAAGGAAAACGGAGGAGGAAAGATCGTTTTCGCCTTGTTACTTGGTTTCTATTTATGGAGCGCTCCAGTGTCTCCGCTCGGACGTCCCTTAGTGAGAGCATGGCCACTTCCAAAACCTCTCTCTCGCCGCACAGCATCCGAAATGTCCAATGCATGTTTATGCAACCTAATCCCACCATTAGATGGTCAAGGTTGACCGGGACTTCTCGCCAGCAGACCGATTCAATGGCAGTGTCCATGCTCCGGCACCACCTACACACACAACAGTCACACCCACACGATCCGAAGGTGGAGCTGGAGCCTGAAATTGATCCCTCTCCACCGGGTGGCAGTCGGACACTACAGGCATGTCCCTTACAGGCTGAAATGCGTAACCAGCCATATTAAAATCACTATTTTCCGCCGTGTGTGTAGAAGACGTGTAGAAGTGTAGAAGACGTTTGCGTGTCTGCAGCAACGACCTAGTCCTACCAAGCCAGTGACGTTATCGGCGCTCTAATGCTAAAAGACGCTTTTTCTTTTGTTGCTAAAAAAAAGCTATAGATTGATTTTTTTAATACTTTTTTTGTGTCATTTTTTTTATAATGGTCATAACTAACACGTTATCGATGTTGATTATTTCAGTTCAGTTCATCTTTAAAAGGAGTGGAAAAACTATTTTTACAACGCAAGGTTAATTTAGCAAAAGAGCCAGTTGTTGCTTGTGTTTTGATTTCTCTTTAATCTGAGAGGTTAATGTCTACACGTAGGGATGCACGATGTATCGGTATCGGCCGATGTTCGTCATTTTTTAACATAAAATTGGGCCGATGTCCACAACCGATATCCTCTAGTTGCTGTTTGTGTGTAGGGAGAGGGTAAAGGAGGTTGAGGGGGAGGGGGATTTGGCCATGTGTATAGGGGGATTATTTGTTTATCAACACAGCGGATGCGCGCGCAGAATGATAGTGAAAATAAAATTTGTTTGACCGGTTGCCATGGTTATCTCTGTGGTTGCGGTGTTAATTAGTGATGTTGTCAGTTTACTGTTACATTAAACCGTAATCAGAAAACGTGGTTATATGCTAAAGACCCTATAGTATCGGTGGTATAAAGGCTGGGACGAATTTCGAATTATAAATATGTACACTTTATGTTGAAAGTATAGACCATCGCGATTCCCATTGAAACTAATGGTGCGGTGTTATTCTTCAAAACGAGAGCTGGTAAATTGTGAAATATTTATTAAACTAATCAGACAACGCGTTTATATGCTATAAACCCTAGAGCATAGGTTGGTTGGTAAAGGTTGGTTACTTATGTTTTATTGGTAGCCCTGTAACCTTGTTATTTGGAAATTAAATACGTTCTGAAAATAAAGAAAATTCTGAAAATGTATCATCTCATAAACCTTTTTAAAAAACATATCGATATTGGTAAATATCGGTTATCGGCCATAACAGCAAAATTAATATCGGATATCGGTATCGGCAAAAATTGTCATATCGGTGCATCCCTAGTCTACAGTATATCCCCTGCAGACCTCCAGCCGAGAGGGGGGGCCACCCTGCCAGTGGAGGCTGAGACCGGTCCAGAGGGAGGGTGTAGCCTGGCCTCAGTGGAGCAGAGCCTCACACTGCTCCTCTTCCTGCACCACATGGACCCGTTTACCTCCGAGCTCTATGATGTTATAGGTGAGGGCCAGCTGCCTCTCTCACCACCGTCTCAGCCCCTCCTCCCTGATGATCCTCTCTCAATGTAATAATAATAATACATTTAATTTAAAGGGCGCCTTTCAAGACACCCAAGGTCACCTTACAGAGCATAAAGTTATCATAAATCGTTTAAAAACAAGACATTGTGGAAAAATAATAATAATAAGTAAGAAAATAAATAAATAAATAAAACAAAAACAAGACAAAACAAACAATCAAGACAGTGATCAGTTAAACGTTGTGTGCGAGTTTGAACATGTAGGATGTAGGATCCATAGTTCTAAATAGATGTGCTATACACTCGGAGTCCCATTGTTTTATAGTGTCACCATTAACACAGCTGTATACCATCCGTATAACTAGTGCAGCACTGGAAGCTGGAATTTAAACTAAATGGTTGCCTCGCCTGTTTTAGCCACTCTATAGAAATACGCATAAGCCTTAAAGGAGAAATCTGGTGTAAAATGGATCTCGAATATGTTTAGTATGATAACGAGTTGGAATGTTTGTTTGGGAGCAAAAAAGCGCATATAGAAGCATTCTTAAGTTGGCTGTTTTTAGCCGATTCTACCAAAACGCTATATAACTTGGAACGATAGGGGCATGTTTAAAATAGCGATTTAGTTTTTAACATGAGACATGCCCCTATCGTTCCAAGTTATAGCGTTTTGGTAGAATCGGCTAAAAACAGCCAACTTAAGAATGCGTCTCGTTATCATAACATTCCAACTCGTTATCATACTAAACGTACCCCAGATCCATTTCACACCGGATTTCTCCTTTAAGTATGTGAGCGTTTCCTCCAGCTACAGAAGAGCTGTTGGAGCACCACCTGGAGGCGATACTGACCAACAACAGGCAGGCAGTGACGGCCGCGCTGCAGAGGGAGATCAAGAGCATTCTGAACGCTCACAGACAGAGAAGCAAGGCAATAATAATAATAATAGCTTGGACTTGTGTAGCGCCTTTCATGGTAACCAAGGTCACTTAAGGCAGGCCATCTCGGATACAAACACTAGCCACTGATGTATCGACTAATACCCTCATACTGGTGATAATGCTGTACTGTGTATGTAGGCTATGTAAAATGCATTGTGTAATGTACAGTTCAGATATTGTGTGTTTTTGGATGCTCTTTGTCATGCCAGGCCAGTGAAAAGATCTGCTCAGCATTTGAAGTGATTTCCAGCTCTGCTCTCAGCATCGTGAGCAGCAGCAGTAACCTGGATTTCAGGGCTGCCTGCCTCAGTAACATGAGGGTAGGTCAAGCCTCATGTATAAGCCTTATGTTCGTATTATCTTCATTTATCAGCCGACATTGCTTTTAATTGTTCCCCTAGTGTCCATATAGATTTAACGTCAATAGGTTTCACATACATGAACATTCATCATCTTATCTTTGGTTGAGATGAACCAACAAACCAACGTCTGTCCTCCAGGTGCGTGACACCCATGGGCTCTCACAGGCCCTCCGGGAGACACAGGTGAGGGTGACCTCATGGAAGTTTGTTCCGAAGGCCAGGTGTTACCCGGTACCGCAGGTAAAGGAACATATCATAACCCCAGGCCATGAGCCAAAGGCTGTGCTCTATATCTTTACCATTCCACTTTAAAAAATGACGTATTTTTTTGATGAACTTCACAGGAAGACACGCCGACGAGGAGAGAAATGTGATCCACTGACACCTGGTGGTGGTTTGGTTAATAAATAAACAGTTTGGTGTTTCTTCAGATATATTGAAAAGATACGTTTTACATTGTATATGTTGACTAGTTAAGTGTTGTTCTTGTTGTGTAAGTGTTTCTCGTACAAAGAGCACTGAATGCAAACAGGCCTTGTTATGCACTATATGTAGTCAGTTGAAAGAGTAAAGAGATGCCGACACTATGTACGATATCTGTCAGTGTTGTACTTTCAGAAATATTTACGCTTTGAACTTGAAGCGAACCAACCGGTAAAACAAGCTTGACGGGCATATAGGAAACTCATCCCTTTGTGTTAAGTATGGCCAGAAGGCACTGCCTGGGGCGCCCTAAGGCTCACCTTGTAGAGTATGTACCATTAAGGCTCACTCCTGACCAGTCCTGGGTTCGATTCCTGCCCCGTGGTCCTTTGCTGCATGCCCTCCCCTCTATCTCCCATAACGTCCTGACTGACTCACTCAAACGCAAAGCATGAAAAAAAGAAAGAAAAATAAAGCAGTGCATAAATCCGACACTAGGTGGCAGTGTTTTAACTCTTCACTTCCGCCGCAGTGCTTCCGGATTATCGGTCCGACAGCGGGTTTTCGCGGTAAAATGTAAAAGACGGAGACTGTCTACTTGTTTTGGTGTCGGTAACACTCGTCGTGCTTTTTTCCTTGTGTTTCAATTTGTTTTAAGCTACGTTCTTTTGTATTCAAGATACATTATCCAAGTAGTGTTGGTGGAAATTGAGTGCCTGAACGAGCGAGCCATTTCTGATATATTATCTGTCCGTTCTATGACATTAGATTAACACAAGTTCTGCTAGTCAAGATACTCTGGGTTTGTATAGTACAATTAAAACGTCACCATGTCCACCATAAATCTCGAAACGATAAAGTCTGAGCTAGAAATGTTTGGCATCGACTACGACGACGAAGCTATATTGGACAAGTGTAAGTAACATCATGTAATGCAATATGTGCGTGCTATTTCCAATGGATATTAATATCAGGAAGATGCTATCTTAGGTCGTCTTGGTGAATAAAGTGCATTTTCTGTTCCTTTCGTAGTGTTGGAACAGTCCATCTGCAACAGACTGCAGGCCGATCAGATAATGCTGGAGTGGGTGGCTTTCAGCGTCACCAAGAGTGGACTGAAACTGAATATAGACAACCTGGAACAGTTTGAGCACGAAGTGAGTAATTGTTTACTTTTTTGTACACAAATCAAGACATCATGGTAAAACTAACATATGGATAACGGTCAGAACAAAATCACCAACAAGTATCGATGTATGAATTATTCATTTCCATGTCTCTTTTCCAAATGCAGGTTTTAAGCAAGAAGAACAAATTGAGACAAAGCTCAAAAAAGGAGGAACCACATAATGTAACCATCCACACACTGCAAGACCTGTATCCTTTATAAACGTATACTATATGTGTATATCTAATACCAGCCTTTATGAGAGCCAAACGATAGCAGCTGCATTGTTTTACGCCTTAACGTATTTCTTCCAGAATTAAAGAAGAAGAAGAGCAGGATAATCTTTTGGATTCTTACTCTACCCCTGCCAAGGTGTGCTCCATTTGCCACACTTTGCTGTATTGCTCACACAATATTTTCTTTATTAATATTTACTAACTAGACCAGGGTTGGGGCAGCAGTACCTTGGGAGGTAGAGTGGGTTGACTGGTAACCGGAAGGTTGCTAGTTGGATCCCCTGCTCCTCCTAGCTGAGTGTCTAGGTGTCCCTGAGCACGACACCTCATCCTAACTGCTCCCGACAAGCTGGCTGTCGCCCTGCGTGGCTGACTCCACCGTCGGTGTGTGAATGAGCGGTTGTAAGTCTCTTTGGATAAAAGCGTCAGCAAAATCCCATAAATGTTAACTGTAAATGTATGTCTACAGGGATCACAGAAACGTTCGCTCAGCACCCCGGAGCATCCCAAGTCGAAGAGGAGTGCAGCTCTGCTGGCCAGCCCTGGCCTGCTACTCTCGCCAGCCAGCTTCTCCCCCAGGTACCCTGCACAAGCACGGAAGTAAAGAGACGGGAGGAAAATATATTTCATAGAAAATATAACAACCCAAATTAAAACGACACATACTTAATGGTCACAGACTTAAGTATTCTCGTATTTTGAGGAAGGCCCCTTCTGTGTCTTTGCAGTGGAACCCCTTCCCAAAAGTACAGCCAGCGTGGAGCAAAAGGGGAGGTGGTGGTGAAGTTTGGGTCCAGCGAGGGCTCTCAGTGGGTGGGAGGAAACGGTCGAGGTGTCGGGGTGAGCCTGGAGCTCCTGGAGGGCCCTGAGGAGTCGCTCCGCTCCAGCTACAAGTACATGTTCCAGAGGCTGAGGGATGTGCGCAATGGTGAGATTCAGAGAGGACTGTTCCGACCAACTGGTCTGACCCAAAATGTAGTGCCATTTTATCTGAGTGGCAGGTAGCAGTTTAGCAACCCAGAGCCGAACACCCTTGTTGTTAGTGAATTGGTGTGGGTGAATTGGTGAGTCTGGTTTGTAATCCCCAGTGCTGACAGACAAGATCGAGGAGCTTGGGGAGACGCTGAGGACTCACTTCAACATCGAGGAGTTCTCTCCCGCCGCCCTACCCGCCCAGGTATGAACGAGGCCCGACGGCTCGGAGGGAAACCGGAATCGTGGAACTTCTACAATCTGTTATGCCACATTTACAACATAAACCTTTCATCCTTCATGCTGAACACAATGCTTTTCTGCAGAATTGCCCCAACAAATATAAAATTATCTCATAATATATATATTGGTGGTGGGCATAGTTTTTTTTTTTTTATCTAGATTAATTCCAAAATTAATCTAGATTAAAACGGAAAAAAAAAGTTTGTTTACCTTGACAGCGGTCAATTATACTGGGCAATGGTGATTTATAGGGGTGTGACGATACGCTCACGAGACGAGACGATATTCGGTTCACGAGAACGAGACGAGACGAGATTTTAAGAAAACTACAATGACAATAAATATGACTGGACCAACAGACTTTTATTTAACCGAGTTGCACAAGCATTTTGAAATGTTTTTTTATAACTCTGCTATAACATGCATGAAATTGAAACTAAAACTAAAATTTATAAAAGTTGGAGTAAAATAAATTTTATTAAATAATTCTCATTTTTCAAGTGCAAACAATATTGTGTGCGAAACCAAATCAAAGTTCTACTCCATCAATACAGAGTGCAATTAGTGCAAACAGAGTCTGACCAAGTATGTCACTGACAACTTGGCAAGTGTCTTATCAGTCACTCTACTGCCATTCATCATTTCCGCCGGGTACCCAAAATGTTGCCAAACAAATGATTGAAAAGTGGCGGGGGCATCTTCGACGGTATTACGGGTATTTTCCGACGTCATTCTGGCTGCCTATGGCTGCTTCTCCTCCTCTTCTTCTTTTCCTTCTCCTTCGTTAGGTTCTGGCAGGCTAGACGTAGCAAAGGCGCATTACTGCCCCTACAGGCCACAAATAGAAGTTTGGATAGCTCACAAATCTCGCGAGACCGATTTTTAACGCGACGGGTAATATCGTCGAGTTTAATCTCGCGAGATCTCGTCACACCCCTAGTGATTTATCAAATATAATTCACTGCCGGAAGTTGTGAAGTGCCCATGCAAGTGAACGGAGCATAAACAAAAATAATTGACAGCTGAACGTTGGGAAGGCCCATGCAAGTGAATGGAGCAGTCTACAGCATTGAGAAGAGCCGTGTAATAATCCATAATAATGTAAGGTTTAGAAGTTAAATATTTGAAAGTTGTAGAATAAATTAATATAATTTATATTGGAGTTAATTTGCTAGAAATTTACTTACAGTTTTTAGTCAGTTAATCATTTACATATTTATGTTACACAATTATTACATGTTTACATATTTAACACAGTCAGGATATTCTGTTGAATCTGCCTCTGATTCCCTCACGTTTACCTCAGTCTAAATTCTAGCTTCTGATTGGTTAGTTCAGTCACGTGATTGGTCCGAACAAGGAAGTGTTTGAAAATAGATTAACAGCGATATATTTTTTATCGCGCGATAAAAGTTTTGCGTTAACGCCGATAATGGCCCACCACTAATATATATATATATATATATATATATATATATTTGATTGTGCAGAACAATTTAAAAAGAGTCTCAAAAGGCTTGTATGGAGATCCTGACCTTTTTTTTTTTTTTTACTCAACTCTTTCAGGACAGTATTACCATCCTGGGTCAGGTGTGCTGTGACAGCAAGGGGAAACTGAACGCCCAGTCAGTGGTGTTGGAGGCAGGGCCAGAGCATGGGGCCCAGCTGGTGCCTGTGGACCTATCAGAGCTCAAGGAATACTCCTTATTTCCTGGTCAGGTGAGACACCTTTCAAATTTCTCCATGGACCCTTTTGATGATGATACATTATGATATATTATTGTTATATACTATAGGTTGAGTTTCTGTCAGGCTTCCTCAAGGTCCTATTACATTGAACAGGGATTACACAGTGTGATTGTCTATAAGATGAATGTAGTGTAGATACTCCCCTGTCTAGCTCCTCCTCCGGGTTGCTCTCTCTCCTTAGGTGGTGGTGATGGAGGGGTTGAACACCACAGGAAGGAGGCTGGTGGCGTCCAAGCTCCACGAGGTGAGTGGCTGTCTAATATCTCAGGGGATTTCATTGTCTGGAAACGATGGAGCTATAACTGTAGCTACAAGTTCAACCCCTAGATGATGCTAATGGGAAAAGGGCATAGTGGCCGGTTTTCTAAGACCCCTGGTTCGTTGTTGACCTTGTCTAAGTCTAGATGTAAATCATACATTGTTTTTGTTCAAAGTTCCACAAAAACAAGAGACTGAGGCGAGAGCTGTTAGAACTGTTGAATGTTACATTGCCTCGTTATTAGCTTTGTGGTGAAGGGTTTATTGCCTCAACCGACAGAGGACTTGCAAGGTGAGGTCAAAGTGGAATTCATGTTCAGTTGACGGCCCCTTTCCACGCAATATCGTAAAGAGCACTTCACTTCATTCATTTGATTCAGAAGTGAATGCTTCTACTGCGGTCTAATCCGGTCAAAACGCCCCCTCCCCCCGGCTGTCCCTCGTGATTTATTGAAATTATGCTTTGTAGTCAGATCTCCGAATTAGCAAACTGCCTAAAGCACTGCCTTTGATGGGTCAACACAGAATTTAAACTATTGGAGAAAACGACCCAGTCAGGGCAGTTTGTTTGAGCTAACCCGGGTTGGAGCAATGCAAAAGTGCAGCAATTTCAGCGACTAAACGCTTGTTTGAAATATAATAGAAATCAATTCAAACCTTGCCATAGACATGGTCAACTTTAACCTGGGGTCCTGGAATCCTTATCTATTTCATTTTATTATTTCATTTTATTGTATTTTAAGCACTTTGAGTCTGCCTCGGGTATGAAATCTGCTATATTAATAAAGTTGCCTTGCCTAAAGGATATGTTTTAATATGAACTTGAACTTATTGTTGTTTTGGTAGGGACTTCCCCTTCCTTTCTACACACCTGAGGTGAAGCAGGAAATGGATGAAGGTAAGCGGTGGTATCTAAGTACTAGGGCTGTAACGATACGCGTATCGAAACCGAAATCGCAACACTCAAAGCCACGAACCTGTCTCGCGGTGTGAGAAGGCAGAAGCGCAATATGCCCTTTCTAACTCTCCGGTCAAATTGTCAGATTGAAATTTGCTAATAATTTGTCTAAATAATAGTCTGCTGAAAGCGCCCCCTCCTATCGATGCCGTAAGTATGCGACGAGATGCCATCTCTGTGATGACGGCTCTCCGTGGCTACGGAGGATTGCATTTCTCTACAGCCGTCGATGTCCTCATGCGATCTGAACGACATTTATCCAGAGTGGGCCAAGCGTGAAAAAAACTGCCTGTGTGATCCTGTCTCTATTGTTTTGTGTGATTTGACTGGCAGTTTGTCTGCTTATAGGTCGGAATGAAGCGGCCACCGATTATTGACAGGATGGGTACTTTATTCTACCGGACTCGTTCGATTCTTCACTAGACACACGCGCTACCGCTCGCTCTCCTCGCTCGTCCACTCACTCGCTGACGTCACTCACACACGCATACGCACACTGCCATTCTCGCGCACACACATATGCTACTCGTAACACCATGCCTCGTTATTGCGACGTTCATGTTTTTCCCCATCTATTGAAAGTTAGGCTATTAAACATGTTGCATTCTATACGGCCTGATTATGTCATTATTTAAGCTACATAGCCTAATAAGAAGCGCTAATAAGGATATTTGACTAAACCAACCAAACAGTTGAGGGTTTTTGCCTACCAGCAAAAAGCATCCTCCAACTGCAATCTTTGGTTATTTCTTTATTATTTTAGCTATACTTTAATAGTATTCTTTCTGTTCAAATCTGTTCAGTGTTCCAAATTATTTGTTATTAAATGTTACATTAAGTTAATTGGTATATAAGTGTTGTTTAAAGGTCCCATGACATGAAAATCTCAATTTATGAGGTTTTCTAACATAAATATGAGTTCCCCTAGCCTGCCTATGGTCCCCCAGTGGCTAAAACTTGCATTTGGTGTAAAACGAGCACTAGCTGTTCTGCTCGCCTTTGAAAAAACGGAGGCTCAAGCGCGCTGATTTGGAAATCTGTGCTCGTGACGTCATGAGGAATCTCGGCTCCTCCCCTTACTCTGCCTGGCCCGCCCAGAGACGTTGGCCCGCCAATGAGACTCGACCGTGCGAGCGCCACATGTGTGTGTGTGTGTGTGTGTGTGTGTGAATACACACACTGTAGCAAACTGTAGAACCCGACAAAGTCGTTTGTGATTCATAATATCGTCTGGAGGCGCACACAATATGTTATATGATATAGATATCTATGTATTATATGATATTATTTAGATATAGAGCTCCAGGACTGTAACGCAAGTGTTGTACACTTCCTTGTTATTTGGATAACCGTTCTGCTGTTGGTGTGATGGCGCATAACACGTCTGACTCTCGTATCTGGTATTTCTACAACGAGACTCGTATTGGGGGTTATCTCAGCCAAGGTTGAGAATGAATTGGGGGGAAGGAACTTTGGCTTTGACTCCCTCAAGAACATGAACCACGACAAGGAGGAGAAAGGGATCTTTGCCGGGCAGCGCTTATGCACCTCCGCCTCCGGCGGTGGTCCCTCAGCGGGGCTCAAGCGGGAGACATTCGCCGCCAACAATCCCTTTCTCCTCCATGTCGTGGTTCATGTTCTTGAGGGAGTCAAAGCCAAAGTTCCTTCCCCCCAATTCATTCTCAACCTTGGCTGAGATAACCCCCAATACGAGTCTCGTTGTAGAAATACCAGATACGAGAGTCCGACGTGTTATGCGCCATCACACCAACAGCAGAACGGTTATCCAAATAACAAAGAAGTGTACAACACTTGCGTTACAGTCCTGGAGCTCTATATCTAAATAATATCATATACATAGATATCTATATCATATAACATATTGTGTGCGCCTCCAGATGATATTATGAATCACAAACGACTTTGTCGGGTTCTGCGACGTCTCTGGTTCTTCCACTTTCACATCAACCTGAAGTCGACTGAACCGCGCGCTGCCTGCTGCCGGCTGCCCGCTGCCGGGCGATGGTGCCTCGCGGCAACCGGCGGCATGTCGCAGTTCATGTACTTCAGCGAGTCAAATCAAAGTTCCTTTCCCCCAATTCCTTCTCAACCATGGCTCAGATAACCCCCACGACAGTCTCGTTGTGGAAATACAAGACACGTCAAAGAACCGACAAGAAACACTTGCGTTACAGTGTGTGTATTCACATTGATGTGGACGTTGAAGAACCAGGAACGTCGGAGAACCCAACGCGGTCGTTTGAGATTCATAATATCGGCTCACACAGCTTTTGGCCGTGATAATATATATTATAGATATCTGTGTAGGCTATATGATAATATTTAGATATAGAGCTCCAGGACTCCCGTGTGTTCTAGAATATTTACAGAACACGGCTAAAGGCTGTGTGCGGCTCGCCATTGCGATACATCCACTGTAAACAGAGCGCATGGTGGCTGCAAGCAGCTCAGGGCCACACCCCCACCCTCCTCCTTGACACGCCCACCGAAACAGCGCATTTGGGGGAAGCTCAATGTGCGACTGGCTCGGAGTGGCTGTAACTCTGCACCACGGCTGAATTTAGGGAACGTCTTTGAATACTGTGTTAGTTGCCCACTAATACCTATATTAAAGAATACATGAAATAGCATGTCATGGGACCTTTAAATAAAATGCTTTTTAAATTTAAAAAAATCGTGGGATGTATCGAACCGTGGGTCAAAAATCGTGATACAAACCGAATCGCAAGTTTGTGTATCGTTACAGCCCTACTAAGTACAGATCTAAGTGCAACAGCATGCACTGCTCTGTTTTAACTAGAAGTAGACGGTGTACACTTACACCTGCTTTACTCCTTTCCCACTTAATAACATACAACTGAGACTCACACACTAACGTGTTTAGTTCCAGAGCCGGTGAGCGTGTTGGTGGCCTGTGGGCCGTACACGCCGTCCGACAGTCTGACCTTTGACCCCCTGCTGGACCTGATCTCGGTCATCGTCAGGGACCGCCCAGACGTCTGTGTGCTGGTAAATTAAAAATAATGAAATACAGACGCTCAGTGTTTCCCCTAGAATTTTTTTTAGGCCCGGTGGTAAGAGCTGATAGTGTGATTTGTTATACATTTTTCACGGGATGCTAGAGTATTTGTTGGTTATTTCCATATAAAACACTTGCTTAGCCATCACAAGTTGATAATGATTCATTAAACACGTTATTAACAATAAACTAATTTTATTTACAATACACTCATTTTATTTACAATACACTCATTTTATTTACAATACACTTATTTTATTATGAACACAGTGAGCATGGCTGGTTGCTACACTTAATCTTTCTAGGCTTTTGGAAGAATTGCTCTGCCATGCTAATGATGATATAACTTAATGCTGTCAGATTGTCCGTTATGATGGGGCATCATCTGCGCACGCACGACACCGCATTTTTGTATTTTATTAAAATATATATCTTTTGCCTTTTTTTTTTTTTTTTTTTTGGGCCGGTTGTTGGCCTGGCGGGGGCGCTCGTTGGCCTGGCGGCCCGCCAGGCCTGAACAATGGTAGGGGAAACACTGGACGCTGTTCTGTTGCAGCAATTGTTCGACTTGTTCTTAAACTCTCCTGTTTCTGCGTCCTTCCAGCTGGGCCCGTTCGTGGACGCTAAGCATGAGCAGATAGAGGTATGTGTTCCTGTGTGTCTCTGGGGGCTCCGTGTCCGCCCATGTGTGTATATTACTCTCCAGATGGGCACTCCTCCGCTCTGACAGCCCAACCCCTTCATATCCACAGGAGAGTCATTACTGGCGCTGGCCTTCCCCGCACTGCGTCAATTATCTCTCATTCATTATTAAAGGACTGTTACCTTTCACGCCTGAGCTTTTCTGGAGGCCTGCTCATCAAATTGTGCTTCATTCTGTGGAAAGTGCTTCACAGCCGTGTTTTGAGTGGTGCTCAATATCCACACTCCTCAGGGAGTATGTCAAAAGGCTTTTCAATATCCGTTACGGATGAGAATGTGTGCTGTGCTGGATGAGGCTGGCATTGAAGCTTAAATGCTGCGTGTTATCCGTGATATGTTAAAAGCGAGTACTGAATTTACATCGCCTTACTAAAGACATTTACTGTTCTCTCCACAGAAAGCCCAGGTCACCGAGACGTTTGAGGCCATCTTCACCAGGTGTGTGGAGAGCATCGTAGAAGGCACCAAAAGGTAGGATTCACCATAAACCGTTCATCCTTCATGCTGAACACAATAATGCTGCAGTGATCCGAGTTGTCCTGAGCGTTAACCCTGACCCTCTGGCCTGCAGTGTGGGATGTCGTCTGGTGTTTGTGCCGTCCCAGAGAGACGTCCACCACCACCCCATCTACCCCCAGCCCCCCTTCAGCCTGCCCGACCTCTGCAAGGACCAGGTGAGCCCCCCCGCCCTCACACCTCAGGGCCCTCCCCCTCCAGCCGTCACACCTCTGGCCCCTCCCAATTACACCTCAGGCCCCTCCCCCCGTGCCACGACACACCTCAGGCCCCTCCCTCCTCCAATGTCACACATCAGGCCCTTCCCCCCCTCCCCCGTCACAACTCAGGCCCCTCCCGTCAAAACTGACCCTCCCCCCGCTCACCTTAGGCCCCTCCCCCCTCCCCGTCACACCTCTTATATATCCTCTTAGATCTTTGTGTGAATGGGTCGTACATCTCTCATGTATCCTCCTCTGGAATGCATGTTGGCCTCTATCGTTGGGTTAGTCCTGATGGTGTCCTGATGGTGTCCTGTTCCCTGTGTCGCTGCAGCGTGTGACCATGGCCCCCGACCCCTGCACCCTGCTGGTGGAGGGCGTTGCCCTGGGGCTGACCTCCACAGACATCCTGTTCCACATGGGAGCCGAGGAGATCAGCTGGTGAGCAGATGCTTCAGCCTGAGGTTCACGCCATGATCATCCTCGGCACACACTACTCATCACCGACTCACCCTCATCACCGACTCACCCTCATCACCGACTCACCCTCATCACCGACTCACCCTCATCACCGACTCACCCTCATCACCGACTCACCCTCATCACCGACTCACCCTCATCACCGACTCACCCTCATCACCCACTCACCCTCATCACCGACTCACCCACTCACCCTCATCACCCACTCACCCTCATCACCCACTCACCCACTCACCCTCATCACCGACTCACCCTCATCACCGACTCACCCTCATCACCGACTCACCCTCAACACCCACTCACCCTCACCAACTCAACATCGACTCACCCTCAACGACTCACCCTCAACACCCACTCACCCTCACCAACTCAACATCAACTCACCCTCAACAACTCACCCCATCACCAACTCAACATCAACTCACCCTCATCGCCAACTCACCATCAACATCAACGCACCCTCAACATCAACTCACCCTCATCGCCAACTCACCATCAACATCAACGCACCCTCAACATCAACGCACCCTCAACACCTCACCAACTCACCCTCACCAACTCGACACCAACTCACCCTCATCACCAACTCACCCTCAACACCAACTCACCCTCACCAACTCACCCTCACCAACTCACCTTCAACATCAACTCACCTTCAACATCAACTCACCTTCAACATCAACTCACCTTCAACATCAACTCACCTTCAACATCAACTCACCTTCAACATCAACTCACCTTCAACATCAACTCACCTTCAACATCAACTCACCCTCATCACCAACTCACCCTCATCACCAACTCACCCTCATCACCAACTCACCCTCAACACCAACTCACCCTCACCCCATCACCAAATCACCCTCACCCCATCACCAAATCACCCTCAACATCAACTCACCCTCATCACCAACTCATCAACTATCCTCATTATCAAATTATCCTCATCATCTCTTCACCAACTCACCCTCGTCAACTCATCCTTAATGGGTTCTGGGTTAGAGATCTTCATCGCTATCCCAACCCTAGTGCTGGATGCATTTGTACATTTTCTAAGAATAATATTTTATTCACTTATCTCTCCCTCTTATTATCGGCCTCTGATCTCTTTAAGTGATCTATTCAAAAGGATCCATTAATGATAATAACTAGTTGTTGTTCTGTGTAATAACGATATTGTTTTGATCTTCAGCGCTCCTGGCTCCGACCGATTCTCACGCATTTTGAAGCACCTGCTGACTCAGAGAAGGTAAGTGTACGATCAATAGCTCAATTAGTGAAGCTCCAGCTTTCCCTTCGATGCATACCTCATCAAATATCCACAAAAAGAATCCACCGGACCACGACGTGTGAAGTTTTAAAGGTTTACTTGTCATAGCAAATACAAAAATCCTTTTCTACAATATGAGGTTATGATTTGAGGTGAGAGATGGAGAGAGAGGTCAAAAAAATGTGTGGCTCCATGCTTGTTATTCCTGTCTGTCACAGGTACTTAACACAATAAAGGTTCTCCCACACTTAAAAATAAAGTAACAAAATGTGCGCATACACCAAAAATAATACAAGTGAATTTCAAAATAAAATCCAATATATTCGAAATTACCACAATTGACTATTATATTATCTCACTTATGAAAATCCAAACATTATCATAAAATATGAATTTAAATAAAGCAAATAGGCATTTAGGCTCCTACAGTACAAAAAAACAAAGACATCAGAATGGCAGTAACACCGGGGGCTTTTCGTTTTTGAAACACCTGTTGACTCAGAAGGTAAGAATAGCCAAAGACATCAGAATGACAAAAAACACTGGGGGCTTTTATTTTGAAAAACCTGACTCAAGGTAAGATTATCCAAAGACATCAGAATGACAGTGAGACGGGGGGGCTTTTATTTTGAAACACCTTTTGACTCGAGAGCAGGTAAGCGTGCAGGAATAACCAAAATCCTCAGACTTGTTAGACGGGGGCTTTTATTTTGAAGCTGTATTAACGGACCCCCTGTGGTTGTACAGCTACTACCCACTCTACCCCCCCGTGGAGGACATGAACATGGACTACGAGAAGTTCCAGAGCTATGGCCAGATGCCCCTCACCCCCGACGTGCTGGTGGTCCCCTCGGAGCTGCGCTACTTCATCAAGGTACGAACGCCGCTCCTCGTACCGCTACAGAGACCCACCCGCCTTCTGCCCCTAAACAGCCCCTCAAAACCACCTCCTCAAGGCCGGTTTCACTACATAAGCTCCTTCCCTTCTCTCCCCTTCCTCCTCTTAACTATTCCTAGTTTTAACTACCTCTTTCAGTTTTTTAGCTACCTATTTTATTTTATCCTTTACTTATATACATGCTTGGTAAATGATTTTATTGTGTTCACTCTGTAAAGCGTCATTGAGTATTTAGAAAAGCGATATATATGTGTTTAATGTATGTCATGTTATTATTATTACTACTGAGGGTTAAGTAGACGCTGAGGTTTTTTCTTACTGCACAACAACCTCATTCATGTAAACCTTCTCCTCTAGGAGGTGATTGGCTGCGTGTGTGTCAATCCCGGCCGTCTGACCAAGGGCCAGGTGGGCGGGACCTACAGCCGGCTGCTGATCCAGCGCAGCAGTCAGTCAGAGGAGGGGCAGAGGGCCAGCCCGTGTCTAACCTGTCAGGTGGTGAAGATCTAAGGAGGGTTCCAGAAGGTTCTGGTTCAGGGCGGGCCCCACGGTGGAGGCAGAGGAAGGTGTGCTGATGTAAAAAGAAGGAAGACTGTAACTGAATTAATGCCGGATATTTTTTTTTTGTTATATAAAACTGAATTAAATTTGAGGCCACACCGATCTGTGCCGTGTTGTACATCAATCCAAATCGTTTATTTTTCAATAAATTATTTTCTTTACTCGTTCTGTTTTTCTTTGAGATACCACAACTGTCGTATAGACATGCTTACAGTATATCTCCCAAAAAAATGTATCTTTGTCTCAGGTGGCCAGGTGAACAGGACGTAAACTGTTTATTTATCTGATAATGCTGGATGCTAAGGTAAACCCACATAAGTATGGAAGTACTATCATAAATCTAAATTATAGCATATATACTATAACACTATAAAATGTTAGATAATGAGGGTAGAAAGATGGCGCTCTACCACAGAGTCCCTTTCTCTGTGCTGGGTCGTTGGGGACCTGAGAGGCCAGAGGGGTGAATCTGCCTTTAACACCTCCGCCAGCGCCAGCTGGGGTCCGGTCCAAGGATAGACCAGCCCTGCTTGGCTTCTAGAGAAGCCAGTATTGCTAAGCAAGTAACCATAGCGCTCTTTGAAGAATAGATTACTTCAAAGCTGAAGCAAAAAATACATTTTTATAGTGATTACAATTTGTGACATTTACATTTAGGTCATTTAGCAGAAGCATTTAACCAAAGCAATATCGGTTAATGCATACATTCACACCGGCGGTGGAGTCAACCATGCAAGGCGACAGCCAGCTCCGTCAGGAGCAGTTAGGGTTAGGTGTCTTGCTCAGGGACACCTACATTCAACTAGGAGGAGCCGGGGATCAAACTAGCAACCTTCCGGTTATTAGCCAACCTGCTCTACCTCCACTAAGCCGACCCAATTAAAACCCTTTCTATGATCAAAAGGCACTTGCCATTGGTCTGATGTGTTTAGTATCGTACTGCTGTCAATCATAGAAGTGGTCAAACTCATCATCTGTGTCCTCAGCCTTCTGGACCTGTTTGTCTGACTGCTCCAACAAAGACTCCTCAATCTGGGGGTCTTCTTTTACCACTGGAAAGAATATTACTCGTTAGAGATGGCTTACCAGGGGAAGATTCAGTATTTAACAGTAAAACTTGTCCTCTTCTATGGTTGGTAGTTTGGGAACTTAAAAATACCTTTTGTTTTGTTGAGGGATTTCAGTTCATTCTCTCTGAAAGACAAACTTTATACATTATACAACGTATAAAGATGTGTGGTTGCTGGTAAGGAATAAGCAGGACGCCACTCACTGTTTACTCTCCGTCTCCGCTCGAGGTGCGACGAGACGTTCAATGTCCTCGCCCTCCTCTTCCTCACTGTCTGAGCTCTCCACTGAGCCATCTCCTCCAGTCCCCTCTTCCTCCTCCCGACTGTTGGCCTCTTCCTCCTCAGAAACACTTTGTACCTTTATAGATCTGGGTTAGGGTTAGTTTTCCATTTAGTTTTCCAAGCTGTCCTAAGCATCATCTTTTAAAGGGGTGATATAATGCCACCAGGTGTGAGTGAAAAAATTGCAATATCAAAGGAAGACATCAAGGCAAGAGTCAAGACTCCGGCCTCAGCCTTTTGAGCCAGCAGCACGATGCGTTTGTTGTTATCGTTACTCAGGTTATACAGGCCGATCCTCACCTGTGTTCCTGCGGTAAGACGATGCTGTCATCTGAATCCGTTTCCTCCGGCTCCCCTTCCTGTGGCTGATAAATGCACACTCCTCCCCCGCCTCCATCCTCTTCCTCATCCAGCTCCTTCCCATCATCATCTACCTCGGCCTGACGTTCCTTATTCTCCGGTTCCTCTTTGGCCCGCGACATGGCGTCACCTTCACTCTCACTGTCAGAGGACCCCGTCTGCTCCCGGCCTTCCTCTTCTCCACTGGCCTCCGACTCCTGCCCTTCATCGTCCTCTCCTCTTTCCTCTTCCTCTTTATCCTCCTCTCTGTGTGATTCCTCCTCATCCTCTTCCTCCCGTTCCTCGATCAGGCGGTTTTCTTCATCCTCAGTACTAGAGTCTTCATCGGTGTGTTTGGCGTCTTCGTCGGTTCCCCCCTGGTCTCCCTGGACGTCGGCTGCCTCCTCTCCAGTTCTCTGCGCATCTGTGGTCAGATCTCGTCTACTCTTCTCTTTAACACTTACAGAGTCTTTCTGCTGTCCGCGTTCCTTCCTGCTTCCCTCTGATTGGTCCGTTGGATCCTCATCCTCTGTCGTGTGACTGGAGGATTCTCCCGCCGCGCTCTGGGATTTCACTCTGAGGGTTCTGCAGCTCTTCTCTTGGTGACTCCCCGATTGGTCCGGGTCACTTTGTGTCTTCTTCTCCGCTCTCCGCTCGCAGACGGACATTCCCCCACGTCTGCTTTCTGTCTCTGATGGCGTGCCGCTGTATGGTCCTCTGTTCGTTCTCTGCCCTCTGGTCGTAGTGGGGGTGATGAAGACCTCAGAGTCTGACCTCGAGGCTCCAGCAGACCTACAGGGAGGATATCAGAGTCGGTTGGTCGTTGAATTGAAACACGGACCGTGGAGGAGGTTACTATAGTTGGAAGATTGTTGGCGTATTGGTATGGTAGATTATCTATTGTATTACGCATTTTAAGGTAAGGGAAAAGATAAGAAGTAAGGTAGTAGTTCAGTAAGATGGTAAAGACCATAGCAAATATGTACTAAATGAGTAGGTGGGTTGCTTTGTACTAATACGTTTTTAACAACTTGATGGGCTGATATAAAATGAACCAGTTGTTTGTATGTTTTTATGTCTGGGGCATTAGTATTGGAAATAGGAGCTGTGAATGGAACATACTCCTGGGAGCTGCTCTTTCTGTCTGAACTGCTGGGCTGTCTTCCCTCCTTCTTTCTCCTCCTCCTCTCTCCTTGGCTCCTTCCATCTCCAGAATCCCTGCTGCCATCACTGCTGTCTCCGTGGGCACTGGACAGACGGACTGTAAATACACACACACACAATTTTTTTTTTTATCACATCCTACTATTTTACTGATGCTTCTTGATCCCCTTTCGATTTGGTAACCATGCCACAATTTTCCCACTGATGGATTCATAAAGTATTGTCTCTTTTGACCTTATATTACTGTAATGTTTACCAGGTTTAATGTCCAGCTCTTGGGGCGAGCTTTTGCCTCCACCTTTTCTGTTTTCTCCCCATGTCTCTGCATCGGGTTCCCCACCTCCCCCAGCCTCGGCCCCCCCGCCCAGCACCCGACCCCACCCTGACGGCCCTGCCAAGGCCCCTGGAGCCCCGGGCGCCTGGAGGCCTGGAGGGGACCCCACCTCGCTGGACACCGAGGGGGGGGTCCCGTTGGTCTGAGGGGCCCCCCGCGGCGGAGGCCCTGTCTGGGGAGATGTTTGGTGGTGAACCGGGGATGGGCGAGGTGGCGGGAACACGGTGGGTGAAGGAAAGCATAAGGCATCATGGGACGTGTGAGCCTGAGTGAGCCAAGATGAGGAGGGCATCGTCAGGGGGACGAAGGCATCCGGGCGGCCATGTGCTCTGCAGAACGCCTCGGGCTCAGACGTTGCTCTCTGAGGCCAATGGGTGTTTTCTAGAAGACGGTTATAAATACAGGTTTAGTAAAAGCTGAGTGTGTGTGCCTGGAGGCTGGCAGGGTGTTGTGCGTTCCATGTGACAAATGGTTACCTCGGGGGGGGGAGAAGCGCTCTCTAGTGAAGGATGCGGTCACATGTTCCTCTTCCCTCTTCAGTAAGTCTTTCAGAAGCGCTTCCAGCCTCTGCAAGAAGAGGTTGGGCTTTTACTCCAAAGATGACTGATCAGACTACAGAGCATCATCAGTAAGGAAGGTCAGGAATGATCCACAGGATAAACTTTAACACAAGCCAGGCGGCACAATTCCCTTGAGCAGACTAGACTCTCAACAATGACTACAGACATGGAACAAATATTGCTCAGGGGTTCAAAGCAGCGGTTTAAACTCAAGTTCCGGAACCTTCTTTTCTGCACGCTGGGTATGGTCCTTCAGCTGCTGGTGCCAGCGTGGGGAGTTCTCCTCAAGGTACCTCTGATACTCCAGCTGCGGGGGGTCAAAGTTCAACGGATTTATGAAAGAGCCCAACGACATATAATAGAGGGATTAAGTCTGCTTGCAAGACTGCGTCATGTTAGCCCATCATGAACCAGTGCTTAACCTGCATTAATCCACCAATAAAAGCGATCCCCACACACAAACACACACACACACACACACACACACACACACACACACACACACACACACACACAGACACACACACACAGACACGCACACAAACAAACACACACACACACACCACCACAATAAAGCTGACCCACATTCTTGTAGGCCAGTAAATATCACAAACCAAAAGGCCAACGTGTATCATTTATTTTCTATATTTATTTTTAACTTTCATACATATTTCCATGAGAAGGCCTGCCTATGGTATTTGGTAATGAGGTACTTTCCATTCAAAATAAATCGTACTAACTGAGCAAACAAGAATGCGTGCGTGCGTGTCTGCGTGTGCGTGTGTGTGCGTGCTGGTGTGTTGTCCAGTCCCCCCTCACCCTGAGGGTGTTCATGGTGGCGGTGTGGGCCACCATCTCCCCCAGTGTGGCCTCGGCCCTCTGGAAGTCCTGCAGCAGCTGCTGGTTGCGCCGCCGGGCCCGTCCCTCACGCTCCGTCAGCTCCTGACACCGCCGCTGCAGACGCATCGCCCTGCTGCAACAACACCCCCCGAGTTACCATCAAAAGGTTTGAATCATAATGCCCACATGCCCGAACCCCTACCCACTCACTCATGACATACCATTTAGAATTTTGAAGAAATAGATCCCGTGTGTAATAGGGTAAGCTTACAATCACAACAGAGACTCTCTAATTGGAGGGTGTTTGTCTGTGTCTGTGAGTACTTACAGGAGTTTGTGCATGTTGTTGTGTATTTACAGGTGTTTGTGTGTGTCTGTGTGTACTTAAAGGTGTTTGTGTGTGTTGTTGTGTACTTACACGTGTTTATGTGTCGTTGTGTACTTACAGGTGTTGTTCCCGTTGGAGCTTCAAGACGTCACAATGCAGTTGCATCCTGCGGTTCTCACTGTTCAGGAAGTATGAATGAATAAATTCAGAAATGTCAGACTGTAAGTCAGATAAGTAAAAAGATATGAAGGAATCGCCACTGTCAACCATTGAATGAATCATTTGAGCTAATTTAGCCAAATGGCTTCATTGGTTACAACTATGTGTCATTCTGTTTCCTTTAGAGCAACTCCACAGCCTTCAAAACACTGTTAGGGAATACATTAATACAATGAAATCAATCTTACCTCTTCCTCAGGTCCTCTTCTCTCCCTCGTTTAAAATGATCCAGTGCATCTCTTGTTAAATTAACACGCCAGGGAGACAGTCGATTCTCTTTCTGTGCAGCCATGACGGCAGGCTTTCATTCACAGAGATTAACAGGGATTAAGAATAGCCCTCATAGGAAGCACTGATAAAGCCAGACAGGGCACCGTGCATACGACCATCTGTACTGATTTCATTTTGTCACAAATAAAGCATCCTTAGACCATACCCCTTGCATGTTCTATGGCAGGGTTGGATTATATTGATTGAAGGACCATGTTTGTGGTCATTCAATCAACATGTTAGTACACCCCTGTGTATTAACATGGTAACTGTGCTTGTAATCTAATACTGTATAAACCATAACAGAGGAATATTGTTCAATAAAGGCTGTTGCATACAGACGTGAGATTAATCCTTTTTTGTTCACATCACCAATCATTTGTAATCTATTACGAATAAATGTAATAATTAATATGTTTAAATTAATGGCTTGCAGCTAAATGAATTGAATGCGTTTGAGTCTTGTTATTCAACAATTAATCATTATTATTTCACGTTTTATCAATATAAGTCTAGCCCTGATTTAAACTCACACTGAGCGGAACCTTTAGTGTGCAGCTGCTGGGGTCGCGGACTGAATTTTCCTGTAACACAGTCGTTCAATTCTTAAACCGAAGAACAAACCAATCAAGAGTGAAAAAAAATAACCCACATTTTAAAATCCATTTTTGTCCATTTATGTTAAGTATCAGAATGTCACAGTTAAATTTTAATACACCGAGCAGCATTTCAGCGAGCAGTTGTTCAGTACGTCTGTCAAAGCGGTCCCCTCTGTTGTCGCTCCTAGTTGCCACTGTGCCACTGGTTCCACTGGTTTCACTGGTCCACCACAGCCCGAGAAATCAGTATCCAATGGTAATTTGCAAGAAAGATGGCCAGCTTTGCCAGTAACACGTATTCTCGAGTGGAGAGAGTATGCCGACACATGCCCGTGGTCCTGAACACCTTCCTGGTCTTCTCCATCACGGGGGAGGTGAGCTACCTGGTCCTGGTCGAGGCGCCCCTGGAGGCGGACCGGACCCGGACGGAATGGATCAGCTGCTGGAAGCTGATCCATTTGTTGGCGCAGTACTTCATGCTGGGCAATATCTGCTGGAACGCCTCGCTCTTTGTGAAGACTAGCCCGACAATCAAAGGTGTCTTTCTGGGAGGAGAGGGCATGGCCCAGGGATGGAGGTAAACAATGCATGCATGCTGGTTATAATATGGCTTTCCTGATTATCCTGATATACCTACCTTTGTTTATTTATTTGAAACAACAGTAGATGTTAAAAATAATTATAATGTTCATTATGTAATGGAGAACGGGGTGTTCTTAAGGGGGTTTGACTTCCAGCCAAAAGGTTCTAAATTTGTACCCAAATGTCGGCAGTCCACCTTTAGGCCTCCCTGGAAGAGAAAGAGACTCACGCTCTGGATGAAAACGTATATAAAACGTAGATAGCAAATTTACAGTCAGCGAGCTGGTACGTCTCCTTCAGTGACTGAGTCTCGTTTACTTTTCTTTTTTTCTTTCTTTCTTTCTTTCTTTCTTTCTTTCTTTCTTTCTTTCTTTCTTTCTTTCTTTCTCTCTCTCTCTCTCTCTCTCTCTCTCTCTCTCTCTCTCTCTCTTCTTTCTTTCTTTCTTTCTTTCTTTCTTTCTTTCTTTCTTTCTTTCTTTCTTTCTTTCTTTCTTTCTTTCTTTCTCTCTCTTTCTCTCTCTCTTTCTCTCTCTCTTTCTCTCTCTCTTTCTCTCTCTCTTCATCTCTCTCCATCTCTCGTGCTCACCATCTCTCTCTCTCTCTCTCTCTCTCTCTCTCCCTCTCTCCCTCCCCCCTCCCCCACCAGGTACTGCTACACCTGTGAGAGCCACACCCCCCCGCGCTGCTCCCACTGCTACGACTGCCGTGCGTGCGTGCTGCGCCGTGACCACCACTGCGTGTTCTTCGGCCAGTGCGTGGGCTTCCTGAACTACCGCTACTTCCTGTGCTGCCTGCTCTTCATGTGGGCGGGGCTTCTGTACGCGGTGGTGATGAACGTGGAGGTGTTCATGGTCATCCTGAAGGAGGGAGTGACGCCCCACAGTGTGCTGCTGCTGCTGGTGCCCTGGATCATGCTGGTCTCAGGTGTGTGTGTGTGTGTGTATGTGTGTCGTAATGATGTTGTAATGGTGGTCATGCACACAGATCTGTGTGTGTGTGTGGGTGTGGGTGTGTGTGTGTTACGTGGTTGGTGGAGTAGAGGTATTAAGCATGGATGTCATCCACATGTATTTACTCTTGCTGTGTGTGTGTCTGTGTGTGTGTGTGTGTCTGTGTGTGTGTGTGTCTGTGTGTGTGTGCACTTGAGGCACACTTCCAAATATTTTTGGATGCATCACTTAGATGTTGAAAATGTACGTGTAGGCAATAGAGAACCCTGTTAAAGTTAAGAAGAAAGAAGAACATTGAATAGCCCTATTATTAAAATGAAGAAAGTTGTATTTTGCATTATACAAACAGTTTTTTCGCATGTATACATTAAATGATAGTGTGCAAAATGGCTACAGGGCCTAAACTGTACTCTAAAGCTAATTAATCCCTTATTGCTGTGTGTTCTCCTATGTATGTTATTGCGTGAAGCAATAACAGAAGTGTGAGCATGAACACTTAAAGATCTCCCATTCTCTCGGGCTGTCACGCAACCTGTCACTCAACCCCCCCTAGGCCAGGTGTCTCCGCGCGCCTTCGCCTTTGCCTTCATCGCTGACACCTGTGTGGTGGGCCTGCTGCTGGTGTCGGCCTTCCTCTTCTTCCACGTGCTGCTGCTGCTGCGGGGCCAGACCACACGGGAGTGGTACTCGTCGCGGCGACCCTACAGCCAGGGCCCATTTGGGAACCTCCGCCACGGCCTGGGGGCCCGCTGGTTCCTCTGCTGGCTCTGCCCGCTCATCCCTTCGCCGCTGCCTGGGGACGGCATCCACTTCCAGGTCACGGGGTCGCTGGAGCCCGCCGTGGCGGCGCGCTAGAGCGGAGGAGCTCAGCGGAGATCTGCTGGAGATGGAGCGGGAGGTGGAGGTGGAGGTGGATAGGGAGAGGGAGGGAGGTGGAGAGAGGGAGGTGGGGGTGGAAGTGGAGGTGCTTAAGTGTAGCCCTAACGGGGCCTTCTTAAACAGACGTTTTTCCTTCAGCTGTTAGAGACGAGGATATGGTGTTGGTCAATGATGGTCCTCCAACTCAGACACAAACACACACACACACTGAATGACTGACTGACTGACTGACTGACTGTCTGACTGACTGACTGAACCACCTAAGGCCTTTGTGAGAGAAAATATATATAGTCATCTAAAAGCTAATTACTACTGTTTAACATATTACAAGGTTTACCATCAATATATTACCGGTAATTTTTGTGGTGTAAAATGGTCGTTCAAAATAGTTGCAGGTGAAGTGGAACATCATAACTATATGTAGAAAACACAAACTATTATTTTAAAGCACTCTTTCTCTCTTCAAAATGACATGCTATCTAGCATCAAGCCAAAGCATTTGGGGGGATCTGAAAAAGGAAATCAACAATGAACATTGTTCAATGTGTGGAAGAAAACCACATTAGATATAGTGTTGTAGACGGTACACAAAATGGTGATTGCCATTTAAAGGTGTGTATGATGCCAAGAGCAGGACAAAACAACACTAGCACTATCCTTCATATGTCTGAGCTGTCCACATGTGTTATAGGTTGATCATATGATTTATTTGCACTGAATATACGTTTTTTTGTTTTTTTTCGGCCTTGAAAATAGAATTATGAGCTTCATTATGAGCTTCCAGTTCAATAAGCAAACAATTATATATAATTATATTATTAATATATATTCTTATCTTTGTTGGACATTTTAATTTTTTATATGTTGATTTGTAAAGACCATATGACAGAAGTCCAATATTTTAAGACTTTTAAGAATATGCTGATGTTCCTAAATTTCCACTCCTTATGAATTGGTTAAATATCACCATGTAGGCCTACTTTTGTTAACAATAAAGAGTTGGACAGAGTTGGATCTTGTTTTATTCTTTATATTTTAGCCTAATTATCAATTAGAGAGACGTTGTATTTGTATGAGGTAGGTGAGGAGCCAACCTCGGCATATTCTGGTATCAAATTTTCGATTCCAATAGGTTATTGTTCAGTGTGAAGATGCCGTGAAATAAAATACACCCTTAAACCATTACCAAACTTTACTAATGCATTTGGTGTTCAACTGAGTCGGTGGATTTCATCAACCAAACCTCTCCGCTGTGATGATCTAAAGCACTAAAGCAGCGATTCCCAACCCCCGGTCCCCGGACGGGAGCCGGTCCGTGGACCCGGTAGTTCCGGGACTAGAAATATTCCCAGAAAAAAAATAATCATATTTTGTAGTTTAGGCTATAGTCATTTTATCTCCTCCAACACATAGACATAACATCGATCAATATGCAACTAAACCACCGTAAAATAAGCACATTGATGCACTGTGTCTTTGCACTACTTTGTGTTTATTTAGGTCTCAGGTGACTAAATATAAGCGTTTCTCTAATTCATGAATTTCATTGCTGTTGCTTTAATTGTTGTGAAGACGAGAAATAGACCATCTTGAAAAACCGCCACATCCTTTGTTTAAAAATGATGTATCTTATCTTACAATTAAGGCATAAAAATGGACTACCGGTCCTCCAATTATTTTTAATGAATATGTCGGATTGCCAGTCCTTGGAATAAAACAGGTTGGGAACCCCTGCACTAAAGCACACAGCCGCCTCGCGCCCCACCCAGATCAAACAAGTCGCGGCTGCCCGGCAGAGAACAGCCCCCCCCTCGTGACCCGCGCATCACGGAGGAGGAGACAGGATCAGATCAAAGGAAGCGGCAGAGCCTTGGCGATCCTCGCGTGCGTTCCCGTTCCCGTGTCTTGGCCCGCGGAACGTCTTTCAGCTCGGGGGACCCTGTGGGCATCCTCACTTGGGTGTCGTCGGCGAGACCG
>NC_082391.1:6138362-6153362 GCF_031168955.1 Gadus macrocephalus | reverse complement strand
TGTTTGTTTGTTTGTTTGTTTGTCCCAGGCGTGTTTATCACCAAAGGGGACCTGGGAGTCGGCACCATCGTGGGATCCGCTGTTTTCAACATCTTGGTCATCATCGGGATCTGTGGGATCTTCTCCGGGCAGGTATATAAGGATAGGAGACCTTCCTCTCATCAAATATCCATGCACACGTCCACCTGGTCTCCAGGAGTACACTTGGTCTGACATCGTAGTGCCACGAGACCAGTTGTTGCGCTGGTGTCTTTGGTTGCCATGGTAATGATGAACCAGAGGTTGTAATCGTTATTCTGGTAATTGTATTTTTAGCTAGCAAGGCTGACTCCCTGTCGCAGCGGTTTCCAAGAAAGAATAATAACTGTTATGGTTCTCCTGATAGTTATGTGTGTCTGCTGCTTGTGTTCACTCCTACGATAAGTCCATCATTCTGAGCTGGTGGCCTCTGTTCCGGGACTCCGTCTTCTACATCTTGTCCATACTGGTGCTCATCATGGTAAGTCCTCTGTTTGTCAACCCCTTCCTTATGGATTGACGTGGATGCTGTGTATTACAATGGATCTTTAGAGATTAATTGCTCATGCCTGATGGTGATTCCACTGATGGTTAGGCTTTCAAAGATGGATAATTGTCTTACGCCTCGTGCCCACTGCACCGTCAGTCAACGGACGTGGGAAGGCATGGCTGACGGATGGGGGAGTAGTCTTTGCAGAGGCATCCGTCAGCCAATCAAATCGCTTCGCCGGGTTCTTCCCGCTTCTTCCTGCTTGTTGCGAGGCAAGATGACCCGCTTTCCCGCTTTCCAGTATCGTCAGAGCCCGAGTCGCGTCACAGTGCTTAAATTTGCATACGCGATCTGATTGGATGACGGAACCGTCGCTGCCGAAAAAGTTGAAAATTTTTCAACTTTCTGACGGTGGCGAACGCTCCAAACGAACGGACGGATCCACAATGCATTGCGCGTCCGTCCCCATTCAAAGTCAATGGGCAACGGACAACTGACGGAGGTAGTGGGCACGGGGCGTCACACTCTGAACATCACTTAAGCCTTTGTGCCTTCTTGATTGGTTTAGAGTTTACTAAATGGGTTAGGTGGATAAAGTATTTGGTGACATTTGAGTCCCCATGGCATAAAATGGTATATTTGTGTAAAAATGGGAATTCACAGGAAAGGTGGGTTTTGTTTCTCTGCAGTGCAGTGAGTTTGCTCTCTTCATACTGTATGTTGATATAGAGGAAATTATTTTTGAAATCCATTTGGAAAACAATGAGGTCAATCTACCTTCTTTGAAATATCTAATATTCTACATTTTTCTAAATGTGCAACATTGAGTCTTGTTTTGTTGTGTTGTGTAGGTGATCTACGACGAGAAGGTCCAATGGTGAGGATCTCTGCACTACACTCCTCTGTGCTGCTATGAGCAATTGTGAAGTTAACATCAACTACTTGTTCTTGATATTTGGAGTTGTCTCAGATTTGTTTTCTTGTGTGGGTTTGTTGTGTGTTGGGCGTGTGTATCCGGTGTGTGTGTATGTTTGTGTGTGTGTGTGTGTGTGTCTTTGCATGTATGTTTGCCCATGTGAGGCAGGTGGGAGTCCATTATCCTGATCTCTATGTATGGGATCTACATCCTCATCATGAAGTGAGTCTGCCCCTCTGCTCAACATTCACTAAGAAACACACTCTCTGTACACTCTCTCTTCGCTATGGGGCTGAGCCCATAGTTACAGGTTCTTACGTCTGACATCTGCGCGGGCATGTGTGTGTGCGATTGTGTTTGCGTGTGTGTGTGTGTGTGTGGGTCGGCGTGTGACCATGTGTGTGGGTGTGTGTGTGTGTGTGTGTTCCCGCTTTGCGTGTGAGTGCCTGTATGTGCCTGTATGTGTGCGTGTGTGTGTGTGTGTGTGTGTGTGTGTGTGTGTGTGTGTGTGTGTGTGTGTGTGTGTGTGTGTGTGCGTGTGTGTGTGTGTGTGTGTGTGTGTAGGTTTAACCGGCCGCTGTGCTGCTGGGTGGAGGGCCGCTGTAGCCGGGGCGGTCAGGCGTGTCTGAGCAGCCTGCGCCGGACCACCGCCGTGGGCCACGCCGGGGACTGCGACACAGACATGGTCCCGCTCAAACCAGGTATCCATGGCAATGTGTGTGTGTGTGTGTGTGTGCGCGTCTGTGTGCGTGTGCGTTTACGTGTGTGTGCGTGCGTGCGTGTGTGTTTGTGTGCGTTTATGTTTGTGCGTGTGCATGTGTGTGTGTGTGTGTGCGTGTGTGTTTGTGTGTGTGTGTGTGTGTGTGTGTTCGTGTGTGTGTGTGTGTGTGTGTGTGTGTTTCTATGGTCCTTTCCTCTGGAACAAACAGCCCGAGGAGCTGAGGATCACAATCTGTGAACACAGATTGTTTCTGTAAAAGAAACCTTAAAACATACCAATTAAATCTGCTTCCTCTTAATCTGTTTTATTTATTTATTTATTTATTCATTGTATTCTTAATCACATTGTATTGCAATTTTGTACGAAAAACGCTCTATAAATAAAGTTTGATTGGATCTCACTGACACTAGTAGTGATGCAGCCAAAATGTAACAAGTTTAGCACACAACTGTTCTGAACACCTGGGGCTAGCCCATAATTATAGAATTCTGTTTTTATTAATTGATATTAGCCTCGGGGTCACAGTGTTGCTATCACACCTTCTCACTCTAACGATGTGCAAGCATGTGTCAAGTATATTATTATATTTATATTATTTTTGGAAATGTTTTAGAGTGACACACATTCACGCCGTCAATCAGCTCAGATCCGTTCCCCTGTGAGATCCCATGAGCTGAAATAGATCTCCTCTCTCTCTTCTATCTAGGCCCAGCTCACTCTCTAAGAGAGAGGCTCTCTGGAAACATAGGTCTCAGTTATATCACAGCACAGTCTGGGTAATGTTAAGTAGATCAACTTATCAAACAGCCCTTATGAATACTAATCTTAAAATATATATGTCAAAACTTTTCTGAACCTTTAGGGTTGTCACAGCTTTTGCTGAAGAAGAACAGGAGAGTTGAAGAGCAAGAGGTATGAAGAACAGGCAAGGGGTGGTGGTGGTTAAAGAATCACCTCGTGTGGCTCCCCCTCCCGTCACTTCTCTGTTCTTCTTCGTTGGTCTTGTGCTCTTTCGCGTGAGCAGCGTTCTTTCTTTCTGGGTCGGCTCCGACAGCGACCTCCACTGTCTGCTCATCCAACGCTCCTTTACTCATCATCGTCCCCCACTCCCCCCCGTCCCGTCCCGTCTCCCCGTGTCCCTCAGACGCCTGCACCGTGGGGGTCCAGGACGCCCCGCCCGGGACGGCTGACGAGACCCTGCACCAGCTCTCCTTCTCAGAGGCAAGCCCTGCCTTCTTATGGTTTATTTGATTGGGACAGATACAGTGTATGTAGACAAACTGAAACCCCTAACAGCTATCAATGCAAGTATCAGAGTGCTGATAGCGGAGGCTAATTTGCAAAACCCGTCCCTAGAAGGGACTTCCTTCCTGCCTCCCAGGTTGTGGGGGGGGGGGGGGTGGAGAACAAGGGGTTAGACCGTGTGGCACTGCTGGGGGGGGGGGGGGTATAGTGGCTGAGGACGTTGTTGGGATGACCTGTGATGGGGAGGCAAGGTAGTAAGTTACAAAACAGAACTCATGGGCTATAGTCACTCTGTCTTCTGCCAATTGCTTTTCATCTGATCGTAGTCAATGTATTTGGAAATATTTTTTTAATGAGATGACAACACAAGAAAGAATGACTTAATCCAATAAGACCATGGAGACTTCAAGGATGTTTTAATTTTTTTTTACCTTCCACCCTGTGTATCTGCCCCTCTCTCTCTCTCTCTCTCTCTCTCTCTCTCTCTCTCTCTCTCTCTCTCTCTCTCTCCCTCTCTCTCTCTCTCTCTCTCTCTCTCTCTCTCTCTCTCTCTCTCTCTCTCTCTCTCTCTCTCTCTCAGAGACAGAGGTTGATCCAGGCTCGGGGGTTGGAGGACGACCCGGCAGTGGGGGAGGAGATTGGCGGCGGCGACGGAGGCTTGTGGGCCAATGAGAATGGGGGAACAATGGAGGGCGAGAGACAACCCCTTGAAGTTGAGAGAGAGAGAGTGAGAGACAGGGAGAAGGAGGGGGGAGTGGGGGGAGAGGGGGCGGGTGGGGCGCAGCTTAAAGAGGAGGAGGAGGAGGAGGAAGAGGACGACGACGAAGAGGAGAACGTCCCCTTCATACCATTCGCCTGGCCAGGTGAGGGGATGGGGGCGGGACACACACACACACACACAAATACACACACACAAACACACACACACACACACGCACAGACACAAACATGCACCTTACTCAACCGCAAAAGTCATCGTTAATCTCACCAACTAGTAAGCAATTATCCTCCTAGCACTTTCCTAGAGACCAGCCTGATGTCTTTCATGTCTCTTTAATGGATCCTCATGGTGCTAACTTTAAACCCCGATCACAGAGTGATCACAGCACGCTTTCAGCTGGAATTCAAAAGCAAGAGATTTAGTTAAAGAAATGAATTTGGGAGAAAGAGGGGGTAGTGTTAGCCCGATGGTTACGACACACGCTGACTTTGTGGTACTCTTTTAGTGCTGTCGCTGTGTATGAGCGTTATAATGAGCACTGTTCTGTTTGAAATTCGCGAGGGCAGTGTTCTCAGCAGAGTGGAACGCCTACATTCATACTGTTTCGGGGAGGGGCAGAAACATAAGATTGAACCCTTTTTTTCTCTAAAATTGGGACTAATTTCAGTAACAGTGATACAATGGAATAGATTACCATGTTGACGGCCAAGACAAATTATGAAAAAGGATTTTGGGTCACTGGCTCTTTAATAAAAGATGAACTTCACACTCACACACAGCAACACACACAGCAACACACGCACATACGACCTGCTTGAATATTTAATATACATTTTAATGAGTGCTTATTAAAAGATTATGTCTACATATATCTAGGAGAGAGACACACGACCTCTATCCGTGTGTCTCTCTCTATGTGTGTGTCTCCATTTATGTGTGTGTCTCCATATATGTGTGTGTCTCTATATAAGTGTGTGTCTGTATTAGGGATCGACCGATACAGATTTTTTAGGGCAGATACCAATACCGTTTTTTTCCATCAGCCTTAGCCGATGACCGATACGCCGATACCGATTTACTTGAGACGATTTTTGGAGCTCCCTCAATTCACATCATGAAAATTACACAATGACGAAACCGTCTGAAAATAACATGCATTGAACTGTAAATGTCTTTAAATCACTGTCTGTAAATCAATCAAAAAATATATGTAAAAAAAAATCTGCAAATGCCAATACACGTGAAAAAAACAAATCTCGGCCGATAATATCGGTAGATTACTAGTCTCCATCTGCTGTATGTGTGTGTCTCCATACATGTGTGGTCATGGATGTGTGTGTGATAACGTGCCCCCCGGCCCCAGAGGGATGCTGTGGGCGGCTGCGCTGGCTGGTGGCCTGGCCCATCAACCTCGTGCTCTACTGCACCGTGCCCAACTGCCGGCGGCCTCGCTGGAGGCGCTGGTACCTGCTCACCTTCCTCTCCTCCACGCTGTGGATCGCATTCTTCTCCTACCTCATGGTCTGGATGGTAGGACGCCACACACACACACAGCAAGCTGTACAAACACACACACTAAACACACACACACACACACACACACACACACACACAGCCATCTACACACACACGCACACACACAAACACACAGCCATCGCTACACATCCACACACACACACAGAAAGCTACACAAGCACACACACTAAACACACACACTAAACACACACACACACACACACAGCCATCTACACACACGCACACACAAACACACACAGCCATCGCTACACATCCACACACACCGTAAACACACCAAGCCATCCACACACACACACACACACACACACACACACACACACACACACACACACACACACACACACACACACACACATACACATACATGTACACACAACCACCCAGCGTCCTGCCCGTGTGTCCTCAGGTGACGGTGGTCAGCTTCACGCTGGGGATCCCCGAGGTGCTGATGGGCATCACCTTCCTGGCCGCAGGGACCAGCGTCCCCGACTGCATGGCCAGCCTCATCGTGGCCCGGCAGGGTGAGCCGGACCACAGGGACCCCTCCACACACACATCCACACACACATCCAGCTGATGGGAGGCCTGCAGCCCAGCTCTAATGTATCTCTTTTGTGTGTGTGTGCGTGTGTGTGCGTGCGTGCGTGCGTGTGTGCGTGCGTGTGTGTGCGTGTGTGTGATGTCTGATAGGTATGGGAGACATGGCGGTGTCCAACTCCATCGGCAGTAACATCTTTGACGTGCTGCTGGGTCTGGGCTTCCCCTGGGCGCTGCGGACCCTCATAGTGAACTACGGATCAGTGGTGAGGACACTCTGCCCCCCGGAACACAGAGCCGCACTCGGGGGCGCCCCCTCTCCCTGACTCCACCCCATTCTGCTCACACACAGACCTACACCCCCGCACAAAGACACACACCACAACGTGAATCAATGATTTGTTTGTTGAGTTTTACCGGTGATTATTATTTATCTTTGTTTGTTCAGGTTTACATCAACAGCAAAGGTCTGGTGTACTCTGTGATTCTGCTGCTGGCCTCGGTCATACTGACTGTAAGTAATCCAGTCCCTTCATTTAAGCCCGAGAGGGCAGGATAACCCCATGGGAACTTGTTGCTATAGCTACCATCCCAGTGTCTCCCTTGTATGAATTTAAGAAATATATACTAAGACCAATCCAGGATAAAATGCTTTTCAGGAGAGTCTCAGTGTCATGAAAGAAGGAGCTTGGAGCACTGAGTCCATCTATTGTTAAAGAGCCACCAACGATACAGATGATGCTAACGGTGCATCAGCAACAGCACCACCTCTAGGGAAACACTGGGTACTGCAGCCCTTAGTTCCGGGATTGCACTGGGTCACAAGCATAACTCCTATCTGCTCATTAATAATAAATCAGTCGAGAACATGAACTAATCTTCTGAGAAGTTCTCTCCAACTGATTTTCTTATACAGCAGTATTTAGTTTCCAATATAATTTTTTAGCTCTAAAAACATTACAGAGGTATGGACTTCACTGACCTCATAGCTGGCTACGAACATGGCCGTAACATCAATTTCCCAGCGAACATAAGCTATACACAGTGATTTCCTTTCCCCTAAAAATCATCAAGCATTCTGCATGTAAAAGACCTTTAGGACACTTTCCAAATCTGAAATGAAACGTTTACATTCAAAATGTGTCTCTCACAATCCCGTGTGCCAATCAGGGGACCCCAAGTGGGACCCGACCCAGAGGTTGGGACCCACTGGTCTCCTGTACCTTCCTCTGCTCACTGACTCCCCCCCCAGGTGCTCAGTGTCCACCTGAACCACTGGAGGCTGGACCGGAGGCTGGGCCTCAGCCTCATCATGCTGTACGCCGTCTTCCTGCTCTGCTCCGTCGGCTTCGAGAGGCTCTAGAGAGCCAAGCACACACGCACACACACACTGAGAAACACACAACTTTGTTCACATCGTCATAAACATCTCAAAGTATCGCAGTGTTTGGGGGCGGGAAAACAGGTTGTATTTGTGGTGAATCACGAAAGGTGTGTACTGTTATTCCCCTGGTGCAGTAATTCACACTCACTAGTACATTCTGTTTCTCAGACACACACACACACAGTGACTGTACCCCGTGCTGCAAACAGTGATCCAGTAAAAAGGAAGTCAAGTCTGCTGCGTTTTGCTATAAGATTGTAACGTCCCACTGGCTGCACTTCTTTACCTTTGATACCGTCAGTATTTTGCAGTTTTATACCAAACACCTCCAGCCCACATGTTGTGCCGTTAACAAACGACTTTGAAACAAAACAAACGTATTAAAAATTGACTTTGTAATGTACCGTTTCCACTGCCCTTTAGTGCAATACGTTGTTTCAGATATCGTGATTAAAAATGTAAATATGAAAACGATTGTGATGACCAGCAACCAAGCAATGACTTCCTCGGTCCTCATAGATGATATGCGTTTCTTCCTGTGTGTATCGTGGCTTTCTGGTTGTGGGGTTGGTTTATGTACAAGTTATATTGTAGACATGTTGAATCAAGCCTTTGTGTGTGTTCCTGTACGATGTAGCATGGCTAATCCACACCGATAATTGCACTACCCCACCGTGCTCTCTTGTAATTAAAACACAAATCCCAATTTATTTGTGAAAGCTTCAAAGCATTAAAAAATAGATTTTTATTTTGGGGGAAATATCCTTCCTTTGAATGTCAGTGGGGAAATACTTGGGTGTTCGTCTGTATGAGAAATAAAACAAATTGTACGTTTCCCCTGTTTTTCTTTTCATTTCCCAGTGAAACTCAAGAAATTAAACAAATATAACCAACGACCGACTGCAGAGTTCACTGTCCTTATCCTACTTTAATTGCATGGTAATAGCCCTTAATTGGACATGGAGATAATGGCAAACCAATGAACTTGTTTTAAATTTAGCTTAACTGTTTTACTTTTTTTTTGTTTTGGATTGTACTCTTTGTGTAGTTCTTAATATGAGCTATTCTCTTTATGGAAGAAAGCAATTATTTTACCATCCTTTTTGAATGGATGTGTCGACTTTGAAGACTTCTAAATCTTCCCCTTGTGGAAGCTGTCCATCTCCTTTTGGTCGAGTCTCTTCACTAAATCTCTGCTTGGACGCAGTAACCTCAAAGTTGGGCCACTAAAAAAGTGGCTCTAGTTTGTTCAATATGCATTGATTCACTCGGTTATACACAAAGAATACAAATCAAATAACTGCACAACCACATGTTCTTCACATACATCGTGAGATTTTTATTACACTTGAGCGTCAGTTTTGATACCAAAAAATAAATGTAAAAAAAAAAAGAAATAACACAAGAAATTATATCATGGAACCGTTACAAGGACTCATAATGGAGGTCTATGAGGTGACTGCAGAACGTCAAAGACAAACGACCATCATAACAAAATACAAAACATCCAAATACAATACACGTTGGTTAGTAACTACACTTCCCCCCCCCCCTCACCCAATTGTAAGCTATACTATATACTTTACAAAATCCTACTAGAAAAAACTCCCAATACCAGTGGAATATCAAGTTATATATATATACTGTGTGTACAAAATATTAAAAATATGCTGTGAGAGTTTTCCGTGTGCATCCAAAACAGCTACAATCTGCATGCAAATCCGTCTCAGCGTGGAGGAGGTGAAGCAGCGATGGGACTGGTGACGGTGTAATCTAGGGGTGATGGTGTGATCTAGGGGTCCTGGAGGTGTGATCTAGGGGTCCTGGTGGTGTGATCTTGGGGACCTGGTGGAGGTATGATCTAGGGGTCCTGGTGACGGTGTTCTGCCCCAGTACCACTCTGCCAGGAGGGGTCACACACACACACCATCGACGATTCACAACCACAGATATCAAAGACACTAAAAGTATCTTCAGAAAGTGTGTGTGTGTGTGTGTGTGTGTGTGTGTGTGTGTGTGTGTGTGTGTGTGTGTGTGTGTGTGTGTGTGTGTGTGTGTGTGTGTGTGTTGGGGGAGGGTTAACTTAAGAGTTCACTGCGACAGATCGCTAGTAACAAAAAGTACATCAACATTTGACAAATTTCTGCCTTTAATAAAGAAAATAAACTGTTGTCTTTTTATACTTTTTTTGCTGCAATGAATCACATAGAGGGGGGGGACGTGGGCACATTGCTAGGCAACAAAAGGCTCAGAGAGTGTTCCCGTCAGTTGTGGCGTAGACGAGAATATCTCACTACCGTGAACACGACTCCAAGACGTCTGCCCACAAGTCCGCTTGGTTTAGCTCCACCACAAGTCTGCGGCCGTACCCGGGCAGCCAGCCTCTATCCCCGCCTCTAGCCCCGCCTCTGGCCCCGCCTCTGGCCCCGCCTCTGGCCCAGCGGGGTCGACCTCTCCTAGGAGGACAGCCTGCCGACCCTAATGGGTCGATGGGCAGGCGCTCGTGGATCTCTGCGTAGCGGAAACCCTCGATCCGACAGACAGCCACGACAGTCAACTATTGATGATTAATATCTCTTCACAAAAAGGTTTTGATAATCCGTTAAAAGGTGCCCTCCCAGACTCATACAAGGGAGGAAATACAACAATAGCAACTATATCATTTTGGCTTTTTTTTTTTTTTTTAAGAAAGGATTTACCAGTCCCAACAGTATAAGTATGGTGTGTCTATGTGTGTGAGTGTGTGAGAGAGAGTATGTATTCCTGTATGTATGTAGGTCTTATGTAATTAGCTGCCATGCTAATCTTTTCACTCCAAAGAGCTTCCATGGAAATGTTGGTTACCATGGTTACTGTGCTCAATCTCCCCCTTTATCGAGCCACAGTGTGGAGATAGTGTGTGTGTGTGTACGTGTTCATTTTGGGAGTATGGTATTGCAAAGGGGCTGAAGTTTTCCCTATTTTATCTTAAAAGGTGTGTGTGTGTGTGTGTGTGTGTGTGTGTGTGTGTGTGTGTGTGTGTGTGTGTGTGTGTGTGTGTGTGTGTGTGTGTGTGTGTGTGTGTGTGTGTGTGTGTGTGTGTGTGTGTGTGTGTGTGTGTGTGTGTGTGTTTAAGACCGCACTCCGGGGTGCTCTGAAAGCGAGGGGACGGGGAGATGGGGGTTCCCCATAGCTCACTGAAAAGGGGGCCTGGCCGATCAATCAGAGGCGGAGCTCTGGTTCTGCTGGTATATGGACGCCTTGTCCTTCAGCAGCGCCAGACACAGGTGACAACTCCAGCTCCCTGCACGCACAAAAACACAACACAAACACTTCAACCATGCTGCCCGTCCTGGCACTTAATGTACGCACTAGTCGTACTAAGTTTTAGTACTTAGTTATGTAGCATCTTATCCTAGCTATCTTTGTTGTATACTACTAAACTGAGCTTTATGCGCTTCAGCAGAGGGCTAGTACTACTACTAAACAGGTCTCAAGGTGCTTCGGCCTAGTCATAAGATGTGTGGGTGTGTGTGTGTGTGTGTGCGTGCACGTGTACATGTTACGTGTGCGTGTGTCCTCACGTCGTTCTCCGAGGTGCCGAACACTGAAAGGTGGCAAGGCCTATTTTTCTATTTGAAGGCAAATGTATCTTTTGACATTATGCATTAAATATGAGCCGAGAAGTAACTTTAAAATACCGTAGACAGAATCTAATCGACAAAGAGAACCACCCTCCCCCCGCTGGGATGACTCAACACCACAGAAGAAGAGCAGAGTGACCGGGCGGTCTATTAGCGGCTCACCTTCAGGGGGCTCCGTCATGGGGGGGCTGAGGCAGTACATGTGGTAGCCTCGGTCACAGTCATCGCAGAACAGCAGCTGGTCCTGCACACACGCACACACACACACACACACAGTTATTTTTCCAGGAAGAAAACACAAAATTATGTGAAATACAAGAAACATTGACTCAATGAGATTGGGCACCGCATTTCAAACTGCTGTCCATTTAGAGGAGGTCATCACACACACCTCTCCCCCCTGGCTAGCAGCCGCGGGATCTCTGGCCGCGAACCCCTCGGACATGGCACCCAGTGGTCTTAATGTGGTTCAGCCTAGTACTAGTACTACTACTACTACTACTTAACTGCTCTTAATGTGGTTCAGCCTAGTGCTAGTACTACTACTAAACTGGTCTTAATGTGATCCAGCATTGGGCTAGTGCTACTACTAAACTGGTCTTAATGTGATCCAGCATTGGGCTAGTGCTACTACTAAACTGGTCTTAATGTGATCCAGCATTGGGCTAGTGCTACTACTAAACTGGTCTTAATGTGATCCAGCATTGGGCTAGTGCTACTACTAAACTGGTCTTAATGTGATCCAGCATTGGGCTAGTGCTACTACTAAACTGGTCTTAATGTGATCCAGCATTGGGCTAGTGCTACTACTAAACTGGTCTTAATGTGATCCAGCATTGGGCTAGTGCTACTACTAAACTGGTCTTAATGTGATCCAGCATTGGGCTAGTGCTACTACTAAACTGGTCTTAATGTGATCCAGCATTGGGCTAGTGCTACTACTAAACTGGTCTTAATGTGATCCAGCATTGGGCTAGTGCTACTACTAAACTGGTCTTAATGTGATCCAGCATTGGGCTAGTGCTACTACTAAACTGGTCTTAATGTGATCCAGCATTGGGCTAGTGCTACTACTAAACTGGTCTTAATGTGATCCAGCATTGGGCTAGTGCTACTACTAAACTGGTCTTAATGTGATCCAGCATTGGGCTAGTGCTACTACTAAACTGGTCTTAATGTGATCCAGCATTGGGCTAGTGCTACTACTAAACTGGTCTTAATGTGCTTCGGCCTAGTCATAAGATGTGCGCGTGTTCCTGTGTGTGTGCGTGCATGTGAACATGTTTGGGGGGCTGCTGCGCGTGTGTGTGTGCGTGTGTGTGTTGGCGCAGTGTGTGCGTGTTGCGTGTGCACGTGTGTCCTCACGTCGTTCTCCGAGGTGCCGCACACGTTGCAGCACTTGCACTCGATGCACTGCCAGCGGTACGTCTTGACGGCCGCCATCATCACCGCCGTGAACTGCAGGCAGGTGGGGTGGCCTGGGGGGGAACCATTGGACACGGTCAACAAACATGAACTAGGGCTGGGGCACTAATACAATTCTGATCGCGATTTCGAAAACTAACATAAATCAAGTTTACACGGTTTTTTTTATATTTACTTTATTGATTAAATGTTTTATAGAATGTGCAGAACATCTGGATACATATCGACATTATTTGAAATTCTAAATGTTCCTATTTCATCAGTTTGCGTATTTTTTTAAAGGGGAAATTTCAAAGTCCTCAGTTACAAAGTGTTTATTGGAGAGAAATGCTGAATATTGCATCATATTTTCAAACTCAAAAATAATCGTTTGAATAATCGTGATTTCAATATTGACCAAAATAATCGTGACTATGATTTCCCATAATCGAGCAGCGCTAACATGAACACCATCTCAAAACAGAAAGACCGCAGGGCTGGCACGAGGTTCTGCAGAGGGGTCGATCGTAAAACCAGGTGTACCTGAGCGGCCGCAGTCGGAGCAGGACACCAGCTCCTCTGATTGGCCGGTCTTCTGGTTGAGGGTGGAGTCTCCCAGGCAGAAGTCACAGTAGTCGTTGGGCAGGGCCAGTCCATTGGGACCCTTCTTAGGGGCTGAGACAACGGGCAGGAGGAAGGTGTTAAGCAGAGACCACAGGGGCCCCCTGGACACACTAGCTGGTGGAGACCCTCCCCCCCTCTCCCCCCCTCCCCCCCTCTCACCTGATCCTGCTGCCCACTCATCAACGATTCAAATTCACTACTACTGACAGCCAAGTCCAATGAGAACCAGAATAGAGCACAACACATCTTTTTCAATCAAAGCAAATACGTCATATTCTCACCAGGCTAGCCAACCTCCACTCAGCAGAAACAGGTAAAGCCCCCCCCCCCACCCCGACACATTCGATCACATCAAATTATATAAAAAAAAAGCGTTGATTGATTATAATTAGATATGAGGGAAATAGAGCATTGAAAATCCGAAGTGTGTGCTTGTTAGTCAGGAAAGTGTTGAGTCATGCATTAAGACGTGGTGGAGGGGTCAAACAGCCAACACCACGACCCTAGACCCTCAGCCTCCACCCTAGACCCTCAGCCTCCACCCTAGACCCTCAGCCTCCACCCCTAGACCCTCGACACCCTCAGCCTCCACCCTAGACCCTCTACACCCTCAGCCTCCACCCCTAGAACCTCTACACCCTCAGCCTCCACCCCTAGACCCTCAGCCTCCACCCTAGACCCTCTACACCCTCAGCCTCCACCCCTAGACCCTCAGCCTCCACCCCTAGACCCTCAGCCTCCACCCTAGACCCTCTACACCCTCAGCCTCCACCCTAGACCCTCTACACCCTCAGCCTCCACCCCTAGACCCTCAGCCTCCACCCCTAGACCCTCTACACCCTCAGCCTCCACCCTAGACCCTCTACACCCTCAGCCTCCACCCCTAGACCCTCAGCCACCACCCTAGACCCTCTACACCCTCAGCCTCCACCCTAGACCCTCTACACCCTCAGCCTCCACCCTAGACCCCCTACACCCTCAGCCTCCACCCTAGACTCTCTACACCCTCAGCCTCCACCCCTAGACCCTCAGCCTCCACCCTAGACCCTCAGCCTCCACCCCCTACACCCTCAGCCTCCACCCTAGACTCTCTACACCCTCAGCCTCCACCACTAGACTCTCTACACCGTCAGTCCCTTCACCTGGCTCACCAAAAATTCCATTCATACAGAAAAAAAACTGTTTACTGTAACGTTGAACCCACTGATCAAATATGTCGGCTTAAAATGAAAGAATGAGGAGAGAGTGAGCAGCTGGCTGCCTCTCACTCCCTGTGTGTGCACGAGGGCAGTGACTCACTCTTGGGCTCGTCAGGCTGGCGTGGAGGCGGTGGAGCCTCGACCTCCTCCCGGTCCTCGCCCTCCTCCTCCGCCAGGTGAGAGTGTGTGTAGTGGTAGCTCAGGCCCGGGCGGTTCTTGTAGCGCTTCCCACAGACTGACACACACACACACACACACACACACACACACACACACACACACACACACACACACACACACACACACACACACACACACACACACACACACACACACACACACACACACACACACACACACACACACCACAAAAAGTTGGGAAAATGAATCACAAAGCGTCTGAAGCGCATCTGTGTGGGCGATGTGGTGCTTGAAACTCATCTCCATCTCATGTCAAGTACAAGACAAGAGCAGTGAGCATGTAGAAGACAAGAAATAAGGTAGAGACAGGAAAATATATCCTGTGACTTGTCTGCATGTTGGGTCTCCGGGCTAGGTTCCAGATCAGTGTCACTCCCTGTC
>NC_082391.1:6121765-6138262 GCF_031168955.1 Gadus macrocephalus | reverse complement strand
GGTCTTTCAAATGAGGAAGAATCGCTGGGCCCAAGGCGGAAACACAGAAGGTGGATTCATCGTTCGTGTTCCTTTCATCCACTTTGAGAGAAAGGGGATTTAGAGCACCTTCAGTGTGAGTGTGAGCTGGTGTGTGAATGAGAGTGTGAGCTGGTGTGTGAATGAGGGTGTGAGCTGGTGTGTGAATGAGGGTGTGAGCTGGTGTGTGAATGAGGGTGTGAGCTGGTGTGTGAATGAGGGTGTGAGCTGGTGTGTGAATGAGGGTGTGAGCTGGTGTGTGAATGAGGGTGTGAGCTGGTGTGTGAATGAGGGTGTGAGCTGGTGTGTGAATGAGGGTGTGAGCTGGTGTGTGAATGAGAGTGTGAGCTGGTGTGTGAATGAGAGTGTGAGCTGGTGTGTGAATGAGAGTGTGAGCTGGTGTGTGAATGAGGGTGTGAGCTGGTGTGTGAATGAGGGTGTGAGCTGGTGTGTGAATGAGAGTGTGAGCTGGTGTGTGAATGAGGGTGTGAGCTGGTGTGTGAATGAGGGTGTGAGCTGGTGTGTGAATGAGAGTGTGAGCTGGTGAGTACATTGGCATTGATTTCTGCGGGGCACAGGTGATACGTACCCCCTCGATATTTAGGGATATTATTAAATGACAAAATAAGATCAGTCGAAGAATAAATATTTGAAATCAGTCAAGATTTCTTCACATAAATAGGCATTTACAGCATTAATTGATGCAGAAAAATTCACCAGAATTTAGGGAATAAAGTGTTTGATGCTAAAATGTTCAAAGCAGACCATGGCCACTGGGTGTGCGTTGGTGTGTGTGTTGGTGGGTGCGTTGGTGTGTGTGTTGTTGAGTGTTCGTGAGGATCACGCGCTGGGGGCGCAGCGTTACCTTGGACTTGCTCTTGCCTCGTCTCTTTGGGGTCTCGTCCTCAAAGTCTTCATCGTCCAGGTCGTCCAGGTAGTCGTCGTGGTCCAGCACCCGCTACAGAGAACAGGACAGAAGCGGATAACGAGGCCGGTCGCCGAGCAACCACCGTCACAGAGACGGACTCAGACACAAATTAACTCCAAAACATGAAACTGAAAGAGTAATAAAACCACGTCCTACAATGGAGGACCCTGCACTATGTTTGGAACACTAAATGCGTCCTGTAGGCCGCCCCATAGGGAGGCGGAGGGGCCGACCTTGCGTATGCGTCCAGAGGAGGTGTGGGTGGAGGCGGAGGCGGCGACGGGCTCCGGGACGGGGTCCTCCTCCGGCCCGCGGACCTCGGCGGCGGCGGCGCCCCCCCTCCGGTCCAGGGGCTCGCCCTTCAGCAGGGCCTCCAGGCTGCTGCCGTCGGCGGCCCCCAGGGTGTCGCGCTTCAGGCCCAGCTCGATGTCAGCTGCACACAACACATGGAGGATGAGGCAGGTCCACACAACACATGGAGGATGAGGCAGGTCCACACAACACATGGAGGATGAGGCAGGTCCACACAACACATGGATGAGGAGGCAGGTCCACACAACACATGGAGGATGAGGCAGGTCCACACAACACATGGAGGATGAGGCAGGTCCACACAACACATGGATGAGGAGGCAGGTCCACACAACACATGGACGATGAGGAAGGTCCACACAACACATGGATGAGGAGGCAGGTCCACACAACACATGGACGATGAGGCATGACTTTGTTACTGTTCTAGCCTCCACTGTTTCCGTCTGCAGGATTATTTAAATGTAAACGCACTGAATCCTATATATACACACACACTACCGTTCAAAGGTTTGGGGTCACCCAGACAATTTCATGTTTTCCCTGAAAACTCTTGAGTTCTATTCAGCAGTTTTCAGCTGTGCTAACATAATTGCACAAGGGCTTTCTAATCGTCAATTAGCCTTTTAACACGATTAGATAAACAATGTACCATGAGAACACAGACCGATTGTATTTTCAATTCATAATACGTTAAATTCATTGAAAAAACAGCGGTTTTCTTTAAACAATTGGGACCTTTCTAAGTGACAGCAAACTTTTGAACGGTAGTGTATGTGTATGCCGAGCTGTCAAAGTTCAAAGGTCCAAACTGGCCCAAACCAGTGTAGAGAAGGACGACATCACCCAGCCCCTCGTGGACGGCTCAACTTACCTGCTTTGAGGGGCGGGAAGGCCAGGCGGGGGTCCTCAGGGGGGTGGGCGCGGCGCTTCTTCCTCCAGCGGCGGGCAGGGTACGTGTACAGCTGGCCCGGGGCGAGGCCTGGGGGGGGGGGCAGAGAGAGACACACACAGAAACAAAAACCTGTTAGGTCAACAGAGCGAAGCTTGTCTGAGATAATATTAGCCCGCTATAATTTTACATACACAAACCGGAACACAAGAGTTAAAGGGAAACTTCAGGTTTCCTCGACCTGGACCCTAGTTCCCGATCGTTTTGGGGTCTACGGGATAAATACGGACTGCAAACTTTTTAATTGTTCCAGTATTGAGCGAGAATGCTGCAGCCGGCATCCGCAAAAATGAGCTGCAATGTAATCCTTCTGGGCAATAGTGCCCAATTAATGTACGTCCTCTAGAAGTGCTCGCCTTAGCCACAGACAGGCACACATTATATTATATCATTACGGAAAGGATCCTTACTGAAGGGAGTACAACTTGTTTCTTTACGTTTCGCTGAACTAGTCGGTTTGTTATGTGTCCAACCAAGTCTCATTATAGGAGAGGTCTCGCTCTGAGATCTCGTTGGTTCAGGATATTTCCCAATTGTCATTGCAGTCTCTACTCTGGCTCACCCAAATATTTTATATAACACTAAGCTACGCATTCTGTAGTCCAACACAACAAACTCTCCTCTCTCCAGATCTCATTAACATTTGCACTGTTCTCTTCCTTCGACAGCTTAACTCTCGCAAGACTTCTCATTGAGCAAGACCTGGTTGGACCAGGTAACAAACACACCATTATATACCGAAAGGTTAAGAAACAAGTGCAGCAGCAATACTGGACCAATTTCAGAAATTGGTTTAACCTTTGGGATATATTATGGTTTATGATGATGATACAACTACCGTATTAAAAAAAATAATATATATATATACTTTCTTAGACCATTAAGGCTTATAAGAGCTTGAATATCCTGCATCAGCCAGTCAATCCCATACAGAGCGACAGAGGAGACCCTCACCTGCACTCCGGTGCCTCTTCTCCATCCAGATGTAGCAGTTGGACTGGGCCACACCGGTCTGGGAGTCCAGGAACGGCATGAGGATGCTGCGCTCCGCACAGAGCCGGGCGTTGTAGCTGTGGCACTGCTCCATCGCATCTTTATAATACTGCTCCCCCAGCCTGGAGCAGACGGAGGAAGAAGAGGATAACACAAGGTCAACCTTAAAGAGTTTACAGGTGTATGTGTATGCGTGTAAACGCACCATTTAAATAAATGAAGTAGGCCTTGGGTGGGAAGGGTTGTGAGAAACAACCTTTAATGAGTACATTAATTGGTATAGCATGCTTTAAAATGAGATGTTCACCCTTTGTGTTAAAGGCGTGTTACTCAATCGGATTGGGTTAAGCTGTGGAACTTCAAACTATTTTAACTAAGTACCATATGGCAACTTAAATGATGCTCAGTTAGAGATCAGTAACTTCATGACTATTAAAGTCCAGCCATTTCAGGCTGATATCACATTTCAATATGAGGACATCAAAAATACACTCCCATTGCATTCCATCCTTGCGTTTTCTCGACTCCAAATCCGGACGTTATTGCATCAACCACTACCAAAATGAGGCTTAGTTAGGGTTGTGATAGTCTCTCACACACACACACACACACACACACACACACACACACACACACACACACACACACACACACACACACACACACACACACACACACACACACACACACACACACACTGCAGACAGCAGCGAACAAAAGGGGATTGTTGACGAGCCTCGCGTCTCCACTGAACGCCCGCCAAGCTAATAGCCGCACATCTTAAATCATCCGATCCACCTCCGGCCCTTTGATCTTAGTGATGGATCAAACCCACATCCACCGAGGCTCATCACACACACACCGTCCCCCCAGAAGAGACTTCATGTCTCATGGCGAGGCTGGCCCCGGCTAGCGTTAGTTCATCACGTTATATCCTCCAGGGGCCATTATCGCCCTGATGACTGTGAAACAAATCCTTCTCTTTTCCAACACGTAAAACTTCGTTCGTTAGAAACCAATGTTTCATAATACGGTCGTTAAAAGGACGGCATGCTGTGTGATATTTCGGTAAATTAAGATACTTACACTTTCACAACACTGTCGACGGCCGCCGCCATCTTTGCTTGTTGCGGTTGTGTGGCGCGCTACTGCGCACGCGCATACTACTGCTCTGATCCTATTCGACTCTCAAACCTCTCAGAACAAAGCAGCCTTTACATATAAAATCACTTTATGGCTGTGCGCCCTGCTGCACTGGCCCTGTTAGATAACCTACATGTGTAAGAACGTTTGAATAGTAAAACAATTAAATGATTCATTATTAAAACTGCAGTTATTCTTCTTTTAATGGTTGGATGGTGTAGCCTGATTGCCTAATTGATGTGCCTAATCTACCCAGCCTTCGTATTGGTTGTTTGTAGCCGGTGTAATATTCATATTGAGAAATAGAAGCATGTGAGTCCCAAGATATCTTCAAGAAATTATTTAGTTTGGATGTGATGTTATGGGCTATAGCCTTCTTTTTGTTAACAGATGGCCTGTCAGTTATGTTAGGCCATCAGTGCTCATTCATATTTCCATCAGTGTTCATTCATATTTCAGCATTAGGTTGGCATTCCATGCCCATGGGGCTTTGCATGGAAAGTGATGAAGCTTCCAATAAAAATAACAATCAGGATACTTTAAAAGATGAAATGATTGATGATGGTGCAAAATGGGAAGATAGGAATGTTGTAGGCTAGCAGTAGCAGGATGTTTTATCTCGCAGAAACCAAAGGGTTTTAGTTGGCCAGTTTGTTAAGTAAAGAGCTGTCACAAACACGGGTTTACACTGCTGTAGCACAGCACTTCGGGTAAGAAGTCAAATTTGCATTTACATGAATCAAAAACAACAATACTGTTGCTTGAGAGACATAATCATACTTTGATATTGATATTTAAAAGATACACGAGAGAGAACTTCATTTATAGGATAAGCAATCGGGATTTGGTGTTTGAGATGTTCCGTGACAATTCCGAATCGTAGTGCTTTATACTGGTTGTGATGGTTGTTTCACCATCAAAGAAACACGAAGATAACGGTTCTCATAGAGATCCTTGATAAATATGATGACAGTAAGCAGACGTTTTTCATTGTAATGAATATAGTGACATTGATTTGGCTTACTGGCTAATGGGATGGAAAAACGTTACTTGTGACTGGAACAGACATCAAGACACCATACGTTTTGTTCAGGTCTTAAAAAAGTAATCTATAGTGACTTCTGGAGGGGCCTCCACAGCACACACACATTATAGCAGCATATTGCATTTGTCAGGCAATACCATCTAAGGCGCCAGGGGGCAGTAAGGTGTTCCAGAGGATTTAGATTTGACCGCAGAAGAAGAAAACCCGGAAGATCTTTCCAGTCTGTGCTGTAGTGATCTGTAATCTCTGCAAGGTAGGATGTGATCCTACTCCATTAGTTAATCTGCCAATGGTTATATCTTGGTTGCTTTCGTTTTGGTTGACTGTGATTAAACAACGTGTGACTGAGTGGCTCCTGTAGTTATCTTGTAACAGTGTCAAGTGAGCTTGCCATGTTTTGCCTGCACTGTGAGTTGTGTGTCACTTGGCTCCGGTCGAATTGTGGTGGTATTTTTGCTAGGCTATATATGAGATATTACAATTTCCATATAGGGATTTATCAATGCATCTAAAATGATGGTATAGTGTCAGATTTTATAATGGCCATCATCTGATTCCTCTTATCAGACCCATGTCAATGGAGATATAGTAGCAATACATTTAGTTGTATCATGCTTCAATAATAAATAACTACTTGTGCCAGCTTTGTGTATTCATTCTCTACCCATGTCTAACGCATCCCCCTCAGTGTCGTCCCCCCAGCTGTCTGCTTCACTCCGTCCAGACGTCATGGAGGCCTCAGGAGGAAGGGAGAGTCCGGAACCATCCGGAGCAGCAGCGGCAGTAGCCAGCTTCTCCGGCCTCCTCCCCAAATCCAAGCTCAGCGCCGCACAGCTGGATGCCCAGCTGCAGGACGCAGTCCGCCTCAAAGCCGAGGGGAACGGCTTCTACCGGGGGAGGAGGGTCCGCTCGGCCATCGGCTCGTACCACCGGGCGCTGCTGCTGCTGAGGAGCCTGGACTCGGATGTCACCGCAGGGATCAAAGGCTTTGGGACGGAGGTGCCCGTCCTGACGCCGGCACAGGACGAGCTGCTGAGGGACACGCAGGTGGACTGCTACAATAACCTGGCAGGTAGGAGGGAACGTAGTTCTGTTTAGAACCCCAATCCACCTCAAGTTATTGAGCCCGAAGTCCCAAATATATAGAAAAATACATTATGGCTATGAATCATATAAAGTGGTACCGTAAAAGACTATATGCAGCACTGTTCCACTGATCCAGTTCCGACTGGTGCCCACCAGTAAGCACAGGTTCACATTCACACAGGAGGTCTACTAGCCAGGTAGTTCACTTACTTTGCTATAGTCCTTTTAATGGGTATTCATCCAAAGTTACTCGTGACAAATACAGATATTGAGGGGCAGTAGGACAACATGCCGGCATTGGGGATCAAACTCAGAGCCTTTTTAGCGAATCAAGCAAACCAAAAGGTTATCCTGTCCCCTCATCTGCCACACAACATCTTACCTACTTTATTTGTTTGTCCTCCCATGTCCAATCTTTCCCAGCATGTTTGCTCCAGAAACAAAGTGTGGATTACACCCGTGTCCAAGAGTACAGCCTGCGCGTGTTGCAGAGACGACCGGAGGACCCCAAAGCGCTTTACAGGGCTGGGGTCGCCACGCTGGAGCTGGGCGATGCACACTCTGCCAAGCAGTACCTCACCAAGGCCTGCAGGGGGCAGCCTAACGGTAAGACCACATTGTGTAGGGAAGACACACTTTAAAGGATTATTTCAGAGCTTTATTTGAATGCATATTTCACAAAAGAAGGTACTTTTGTTTGTAGTCTGCATTGTTTGTTTGGTAACTCTCAATGAAATCGCCTTCACCGATTGATGATAAACTATATGCAATCTAATCCACTTTACCCTTGTTTTCATCTGAGTCGGTTGGCGGTTCAGGAATTCTAGACCAACTTGTTGCTAGCCACAAATCGTATTTCACTAGATATGTTATAGATAAATATATATACCCCTGGTTTTCATTGTGTGCCATTATTGCAGATGCAAATGTGAAGAAGTACCTGCTGAAGGTAGATGAGAAGCTAAAGTCAGAGCTACAGAAGGAGAAGGCGATGTACCGGGGAATGTTCTCCTCCAGCTCCAAGGGGGAAGAGTCAAGTTAGGCCAGCGGCTAGGCCCTTACCAGCCAACCCTCCCCAACCCACGGAACCACAAGCCCAGGATCCAGATACAGTCGGAGTGGAGCTTATCTCACGGTGCCTCACCTGGCTAATAAACAATGAACAGATCACACGCACGGCGTCTCTGTGATGCTGTGGGTGAGGCACTGGTTGGAGCACGAATGAACAAGGTCGTAGGGCGCATGCTAATCTGAACAGTGGAGATTCAAGATGACAGCAGGTGCGTGCAACGTGCAGGCCACACTGAACACATGCCCACGGTGGAAATGTGGTTAAACATTGTTAGTGTTTTCAATATAGAGTTGTAGAAGGTGGTCTGTCCTATTGGACCGGCACCCCAGGGCCGGCCGTTCACTGCAGTCTTACTCTTATGCCTTCGTCAATGTGTTCTTTGGTCAATTTCACGACGTGTTGCTTTAATCTGTTGGTCTTTTGTTTGATTCAATAAATACCTTTTGTAGTTTGCCAAACTGCTATTCATTTTTTAAATACCATGCTAGAAATGATGCCATGCATGGACACAAATGCATTCATTAGAAGTTTATTTTATTAATTATGGTCTGTTTGTTTTCTCAAATACATCTTAGGATACATATCTTCCATTCAAATCTTAGGATACACGTTTCAAAATCCTGAGCACAATATCGAGTTAAAGTTTATTTGCTTTTGGTCAATATCTGGCCAATATGATTGTACTTTTCAATAAACAAGAATAACCTCACATCCACACTAAAGCCATTATCACTGAATCACAGAAATACAGAACAGTATGCAGAAATGCAGCGTGTACATCCAGCAACATCATTCATGTGTTTAAAGTAGTGTTTATTACATCCTTACTCCTAATAGAATACTGACTAGACTTTTGTAATAGTTTGAGGATGAAGGTGCCACTGCTTCACTTCTTTGCCGATCTCTTCTTGAGGCTCAAGGACCTCATGGAGCCAAACATTCTCTTCCCGAGGTCCCTCAGCGACCTGGACCGCTGGAGGGTCCGGGGCGGGGGTGACGGCGAGAAGGAAGGGGAGGAGAGGGGCGGTGAGAGGGACTGGCAGCTGCCCTCCAGGCTCTGGGACCGGGAGAGGTTGAAGAGGCTGGCGGTGGAGGACAGGCGTTTATCCCCGTCCCCGTCCAGCGGCCTCACGCCGTCCTCCGGCTCCAGCTGCAGCCGGGCCCGCGCTACGTCCAGGGAGGACACCCAGGGTGTGGCCCTCAGCGGCTCCTGGCGCCGCGCCCGGGGCACCAGCAAGCCCTGGGACTCGCTGCGGAACAGAGTCCTGGAGAGCCTCAGGCTGGAGCTCCTCTTCTCCCAGCCGCCTTTGCCCTTGGCGGCGGCGGAGGAGGAGCTGGGGGAGCTGTCCACCGTGGGCCTCTTCTCCTTACAGCTCCCCGTCATGGGCTGCCCCCTCCGACACTCCCTCCTCCAGCTCCCGCTCCGGCTCCAGCCGTACCCGTACTCCGCCCTGTCCACCTCCTCCCGGTCGTCGTCCGACTCTCTGCCCCAGAGGCGCCCGTCCCAGCCCCTCCAGAGGCGGCCCGACGTCCTCTTGGGCGCGGAGGCCTCCCTGGGCCGGGGCTCGTCCTCTCCTCGCTCGTCCTCCCCCCAGGTGGAGCCGTAGTTGTCCCGGTGGGCGTAGCTGCTCACCGGCGACGCCCGGACCAGCTCCCGGGACGCGTGCCTCCCTCTGTAGAGGCCTTCTCCCTCGGACCGCCTCCAGCCGCCGCCCCCCCCCGCGGCCTCTGCGTTCTGACGGAGGGACCCGCCCCTCGGCCGGACGGCGGGGGCCGGGGCGCTGGCGCTGCCGCGGGGCAGGGAGCACTGGGACGGGGCGTCCCGCCGGAACACGGAGAGGGGGGTGGAGCCTAAGGGGGACGGCTGGAGAGGGCGGGGAGGGGAGTGGCCCCTGGGGAGGGGCCGGGAGGCCGGGGAGGAGGCGGTGGATGACGGCAGGTCGGAGGGGCCGGGGCCCTGCTGGTAGTTACAGTGGGAGGGCGGGTAGTGCAGGGCAGGCGCCTGGGCCGGGGGGTACGGGTGTAGGGGGCTGTTGGCGTGGGAGAGGGGCGGGGTGAGACTGGCCTGTGACCGCGGGGAGTGAGGCAGCGGGGGAGTGAGACCAGAGTGAGACTGTGGGGAGTGCGTGACGCTGAGCGACAGCTGCATGGGCCGCGGCGGAGTGAGCTCCGAGTCCACCGAGGTGCAGCGCATCTTGGCCCAGGGGTGGGGGTGGTCCTGGGGGGCCAGGCGGTACGGGTACCCCGGCGCGTGGCCCTGGCTCCTGGGCCGGGTCCCGGGCTCCACCTGGAAGCATTCCACGTCCAGCTCCACCCCCTGCTCCATCAGCCCCACCACCACGGCCCGGGACAGGCCCGAGAGGCGCACGATCTCCTCCACCATGGCCGAGTCCTCCGCCAGCAGGGAGCTGGAGCCCAGGTCCTGGGTGAGGCTGCTGCGCTGGGACCCCGGGGCCGACCCGGTGGGGACCCCCAGCCCGGCCCCCGGTGGGGCGCTGCTGCTCCAGTCCAGCGAACGGCAGAAGTTCTGCGATCCAAACGGGGGGGTCGCTCCGGCCCCCGACGCTACCTCCAGGGAGCTGCGGTGGCTCAGGGTGGAGGGGCAGGTGGAGATGCGGGAGCGCGCTCTAAGCCCCGGGGTCGCCGTCGACGACGACGTCAGGGAGGTCGCCGAGGTGGAGGCGGCGGCCTCCTTGGAGAGGTCGGTCCTCAACGCCCCGGCGCTGCCGTCCTTGGTCTTCTCCACCAGCCCCAGGCCGGCCCCCACGCCGGGGGGCAGGTTGAGGCTGAGGTTGAGGTTGAGGTTAATGTTCACGTCTTCCCCCGTGGCCGAGGGGAGGTTCCCCAGGTTGATGGAGTTCCTGCTGGCCCTCTTGCCGGCGCTGCTGAGGCTGACCTTGGCCGAGTTCCCCATCAGGGACTTGCAGGGCGTCGCGCTGCCCCCCAGTGGCTTGGGGGAGGGCGCCGCGCGGCTCTCGAAGGCCGAAAGGGACTGCGTGGAGCCGTGGCCCTTGCTCGGAGTGCGCAGGGCGCTGTTGGCCGCGGCGCCGGAGCAGGACCCCTGGGCGAGGTCCAAGGTGGAGGCGGAGGAGCGGCTGCGGTACTGGTGAGCCAGCCGGGAGATGTACTGCTCCAGCTGGGTGAGGGAGGGTGGGCTGGGCGGTCCCGGGCCCGTGGGGGAGACGGGGTCTGGGTCCGAGGCCGGGGGGTCCTCCAGCGGGGGGCCTTCGGGGCTAGTCGAGGCCGAGGACTCGTGGCCCTGCGGGGTGAAGAGGGGGCTCTGGAGGGCCACAGCGTGCAGCGGGCTGGGGTAGCAGTACACCTCCTTGGTGCGTCGGGACACCAGGTCTGTGCAGTAGTGCGGGTCCAGTTGAGCCCTCAGGTGAGGGGAGGAAGAGGAGGAGAGGGGGTCAAGGAGGGAGACCAGGGTAGACGTCTGAGGGTCGCTCAGCGATGAGCAAAGGTCGGATAAGAAGCTCAGGCCGGCTGTCTCAAAGTCCCCTGCAACAAACAACAAAAGATTGTTTTAGAAGACTTTTCTGGAATGTTTAAAGACCCGTCTGTTCAAAGATACATGTATAAACCTCCATCCATAAGGAGAGCTCTCAAGGGTTAGGAAGTGTTAACAATCTTCATTGAGTGGAGGCCATGCACTGTATCTACATCATGGCTTACTGTACCATAGCCCATGTAAAACGAGAACATATTCCCAGACGTGTCTTATAAACCTCGGAATATGTCACATGCATTTAGAAAAGATGGTTCAAGTGCTACAGATGTGAAAGTACCCCTCCTCATTCCCCCTGGAAGCATGTTCAACTCTCAGCTCCAACACGTTCTAGCCACTGCAGGACTGCTGCTGTGCATCAGAATGGCAGCAATGTTAATCCCTCCAATTGTCTTTCTTTTTGTAGCCCATGCCAAGTTGTCCGGCACAAGGTTGCATATTTAACGGGTTCCCATGGCGATGACCCCTGCATGCCTCGCCTTTGTTCCCTTGATCCTGGTTTAATTGCAGTCCTGTCAAGTATTGACCAGACGAGACTTGACAAGAGGAACGGGTGTTCCTCTGAACAGAACCAATCAGAGCAAAGCCCCCGTTGAACGAGACATATAAACCCCATCGCTAAGGTTGTGGACCCCCCAAAACGAGAGGCTCACCTGAGACGAACCCCCTCCCCGCCACGTCCGTCTCCCCGGGGACGCTCTGCTCCGAGGCGGGCTGCGGGCCGCACCCCGCGCCCTCCGCCCACCGGGGGACGCTGGGCTCCCCGGGGACAGGGGGCGGGTCTCCAGGGACCGGGGGCCGTTCCCCGGGGACAGTGGGCTGCTGCCCAGGGGCCGAGGGAGCAGGCTGCTCGCCCCCGTGCCTGGGGGGCTTGGGCGGCAGCCCCGGCGCCGCCTCGCTGGACACCGAGTAGCAGGAGTCCGACAGAGAGCTGCCGCTGACCGAGTAGAAACCTGGAGAGGGGGGGGGGGGGGGGAGAAGGGCATCAGAGTTCAGAGCTGGTCTGTGGACAGTCCCTCTTTGTTGGGGAGCATGCTGGAGTACAGGTGGTGTCAGGACGGGTGAGGGAGGAGGGGCGAGCGGTCAGCAGATTGTAGTGATAGAGCTGCTTTGTGATCCATAACAACCTCAATATAGTTTTAACAATGGTTTCTTTTTACCACCAAATTGCAACTGGCAACGACTGGATCCGCAATAAAGGTCCTTGGAAGAGAATGCAATATTTGGTCAAGATTACAGCGTGGGCTGATATGTTTTGACTATTGAGTAAGAGCGATGTAGAGGGATAAGGCAAAAGAGTCGAGGATTTCATCTGGTTTAAAACCTAAAAAAAACATTCAGTAACACAAGAGGTGTGTAATAATAACCTGATAAATGGTGGTATGTGTACAGGCGATCTATGAGGGGAGGCAGCCGGTGTGAATAAGGTCAAGCTATGAGATAATAGACGGTGTGTTGCGAGAGCAGCGGCAAGGTTTACAAAAGGAGTTGAGGGTTAATGTTTAATCGAACTGCACACAGTCAATAGTGGCAGGAGGTGACGGGCGGTGCAGGTTAACACATGAGCGCCCTATGAATGACCAGATAGGAAGAGCAGAGCTGGGGCCTTAGATACTAGCATGTCTTAACTAGTCTCTTCATGTTGGTGGTTCTTTGTGTACTAGTATGTCCTAACTAGTGTGTTCATGTTGGTGGTTAAGAGCAGAGCTGGTGGTTCTTTGTGTTCTAGTATGTCTCAACTAATGTCTTCATGTGGGTGGTTCTTTGGTTACTAGTGTGTTAACTAACGAGTGCTTCATGTTACTTGTTCTTTGTTTACTAGTATGTGTTAACAAGTGTCTTTATGTTGGTGGTTAGGTGCCGTACCTGAGCTTGGTCTGGAGTCACTGTCCATCTGGATCATACTATTAGAGTCCAGAGTGGGGGGGGACAGCAGCTCAGAGGAGGCATCCCAGGACAGATTGGACCACCTTGAGCTACCAAACCCCCCGGTTTTGCAATGAACTGGCCCATCGCCTTGGATACCCCCCTTCTCCAGTAGGGGTCCCTGACAGGGGGGGGATATGACCTCGGTGGGAGAGCAAGTCTGAAAAATAAAACAGACACAAACAGAAGAAGACTTTAGTCGGGCAGCTCGGCCAGAGACCAGCTGAATGTACCGCCTGAGGGCCACAGTGGGGGCCTGTCACGCTGCGCAGTAAACACTAGTAACATTAGAAAAAATTAGTCCTAAAAACAAAATAAGGTTGTGACACCCTCCCTCAGATTGAAACCACCACCATCCCCCCAACAAAGATCCTCCCTCTCCCTCTCCCTCTCACAAACAGATTAGCGGTAAAGTGACATCACCAGCTTCCAGGAAGTCTCAAGGCACCAAACAACACAGCTGCAACAAAAGCCTTCTGATTGTACCTCAGTGGCAGAGTTACTGTGTGTCGCTGATTTGCATGATTGGTTTTGTTCGATGGACATCTCCCATTTCCACACGCAAACATGCGCGCACACACACACACTCACACACACACACACACACTATTATTAAGGAGATAGTCGGTGGACAACAGACCTCTTGTAACTCTAAGCACTAATTAATCCCCCTTGTTACAGAAGGCAGACAATATAGGTAGTGAGTCACCGACGGAGTGAAAGAAGAGTGGTGGTGATGTTGGTAGGGGGGGGTAGGGGTCGTAGGATAGGGGGAGGGATTTAGGAGGATAATACCAGGAGACAGATGACGCAACAAAGAACAGCAGGAGCTGCAGAAGGAAAGGGGGATGGATGGATGGATGGACTGATTCTTTAGGGAGGGGGGGGGCTGTTGAAGAAAAGAGTTGAGAGACTTTGATCCCTCCTGAAGCTCTGACTCCTCTCCGTTGGACTCTGCTGCTGGAATGTAAAGGCAGAGGAATGGGGGAACGAAAGAGAGACTAAAGAGCGAAAATAGAAACAAGTCCGCCAGTGGGAGGCCGAGCAAGGTGGAGGTGGTGGCGGTTGCCTGGTGAGACAAGGGCATCTCGAAGGAGGTGCAACACCACCCTCTCCCCCCCCCCCCACCCCCACCCCCGTCTTGACAAACACCACCCCCTCCCTGCCTCTATTATCTCCTTGCTGCCACCTCGTCCTCACCATAGATACGCCAGCCCTCTCGCTCTCTTCCCTTCATTTCCACTCTCTCTCCCCTCTCCTCCCACACAGGACTATGAACAACACAACGAATATTTTAACCCGTCCAGGTCCAGAAAGCAGGCTGCGCAGAGCACGCGTCCATCCTTCTGTCCTTTGGTTAGGGGTTGAGTATATTGGGCCTTTGTGAACCATCCCATAATCGCCTCTCTGTTTGAAAAGCCCTTGATAATGCAATGCACATTTTTCCTGAATGTGAGTTCCCCAAAATAGACCACTCAGAGGCTTGGAGCTTAGCGTTAACTCGTCCTCGTGCTGCTGGACCTCCTTTGGGCCGCTCGCGCTGCACGTCAAACAAACGATCTCTCTGATGGTCCCTGATGCAGGGCGCATTATGGCATCTCACGTTACGGCAGCGGCGAGGGCATGATCGAATCACAGAGCCAGCGGACAGGAAGCCCGGGGTGCTGGGCCGGACGGCTGTAACACGACACCTGTGTGTGGAGAGGGGGAGGCTAGGCGGTGTGGGAGCAGAGACACCAGCAGTGGGGCATTTGATTGTACCCAGGCCGCTGCTGCAACACACTGGGTTTAATAACCGGGGGTCTCATAGTGCCTTTTAACCAGGCTGTGTGCGTGTATGGGACAGAGGAAGTTTTAGCCAATGAGAGAAGCAGCAACCAGCTGTGTGTGTGTGTGTGTGTGTGTGTGTGTGTGTGTGTGTGTGTGTGTGTGTGTGTGTGTGTGTGTGTGTGTGTGTGTGTGTGTGTGTGTGTGTGTGTGTGTGCGTGTGCGTGTTTGTGTGTGTGTGTGGAAGTTTTGGGCAATGAGAGGAAGCAGCGACCAGCTGTGTGTGTGTGTGTGTGTGTGTGTGTGTGTGTGTGTGTGTGTGTGTGTGTGTGTGTGTGTGTGTGTGTGTGTGTGTGTGTGTGTGTGGAAGTTAAAGTCAATGAGAAGAAGCATCATACCAGCTATGTGTACATGTGTGTGTGTGTGTGTGTGTGTGTGTGTGTGTGTGTGTGTGTGTGTGTGTGTGTGTGTGTGTGTGTGTGTGTGTGTATGTGTGTGTGTGTGTGTGTGTGCACTAGACAGTGGAAGTTTTAGGCAATGAGAGGAAGCAACAGACCAGCTGTGTGTGTGTGTGTGTGTGTGTGTGTGTGTGTGTGTGTGTGTGTGTGTGTGTGTGTGTGTGTGTGTGTGTGTTTGTGTGCGTGTGGGAGTGGAGGAAGTAGCTAAAGCTTGGCTCAGGACCTTGCGTGGCGTGTTCGGCGAGCTCCCCGCTCATATCCTCCACCAGAGCCCTGGTGGATCGGCACCAACCCACTCCTACTCGCTCTAACATATCTGCCTTCTGCTCCGCTGGCCGTTATATAACACAACACTGATCACTAGAATAATAAGCCTGTAATAATAATAATAAGTGACAATAAGCCCTGCTGTTGCTAAAACACTGACACGGTGAGGCTGACAAAGCAGCCGCCTCAGTTTGAATGCCTCGGCTGGGCCGCGCTGTGTGGGCCGCTCTACCGGCGTGCCACGCAACCGACGGCGAGCAGCCTGATCCCCGCACAGTGGTGATGACTAATCTCTCCCTCCCTCCCTCCCCCCCCCCCCCGCCTCCCAGCGAGGACCCTCTCAGGGGGGTGTCAATCAGTGGGCGATGGCGACGAGAGACAGGGCAGAGGGAACGGCAGTGTGTTTCTATACATCCACATCTCTGACCACTGGTTCCCCGGCTCCTCTGAACTCAGTTTCGAAGATGTCCCTATGGCTCCTTTCTCTAGCTTATACGGACAGGGGACGCCTCGCCCTAACTGAGGCAGAGGTGTGGCGTCCCCCTGTCTGTATAAGCTAGAGAAAGAAATCATGATGGTAACCCACCAAGACTCCACAGAGGAGACTCCACTTCCCTTCCCTATGAGCCTGAGATGTACAGCAGGTCTGGTGTTATGGTTGTCAAAAGCGAGCTGACAAACCGGACGGATCATGACTTGTGCGAGGGAGTGTGCATGTCTGTGGCAGGTTGCTCAACAACAACACAGCCCACACACACACACTTTGTAGAAAAACACCTGTTTGTCTGATTGCATCACCGCTGATTCTGCTCAGAGGTTCTGGTTTGGAGATATAAGATGTTCGGGGTATATATACGTGGGCCGGACCACCCAACGTCTCTCTCTGGCGCGGGAGGGGTCTTGGGTGGACATGTAAAAGCGCCAACTTCTGGTGGGTAAAGTGTGTGTGTGTGTGCGTGATTAAAAGAGAAACACACACACACCCACACACACACACACCTCCCAACCTGTGCATTGCTATT
>NC_082391.1:6104265-6111765 GCF_031168955.1 Gadus macrocephalus | reverse complement strand
GGTTGTATTATTCAATATTTACAGGAAACATACTCCTAGGATTTCAACTATTTTAAGTGCCGCTGTGTGCAGAGCAGAGTAATGATCACCTGCCGCAGTCAACGGGACAAGATGAGACATATCAAAGGAGTCCATGGGAAAAAAATATTTTTGCTTATGTTCACCTGCTGCGATGTTAGGTAACATTAAATCCCTCAAACAACAATAATCGAGGTAATCCTGAGAACCATTCATTATGATGCATCCACAAAACCACTAAAATATAGGCTCATTCAAGCAACTTGAGCCAACATGGAACTAAGCTACCCAGTACAATGTAGGTTAGCCAATTTACACACACACACACACACACACACACACACACACACACACACATATAGAATGCCCAACGGGGGGGGGGAAAGAGCATTTGAATTATTCAAATCACTCCACGTTTGTTCAGATGACAATATCGCCTCAGGGCAACTCTGCCAAGTACAAGTAGGCCTACAAGATATGTGTGTGTGTGTGTGTGTGTGTGTGTGTGTGTGTGTGTGTGTGTGTGTGTGTGTGTGTGTGTGTGTGTGTGTGTGTGTGTGTGTGGGGGGTGTGTGGGGGGGGGGGGTGTGTGGGTGGGTGTGTGAGAGAGAGAATCACTTTGTTAAAATGGGTGCTTCTGAAAGTCCTCAACTCAATAGATGTTTCTCGATAGATACAAATCCTTTCACTGTAAAAATGCCCCTATTCTGCTGGTTATTCCAGATCTGTACTTCCTGTCTGTTCAGTCATCAATTCACCAACCATCGCCCTTGCAAGGAAGCCACTTGGATTTAACGGCGGCTCCGGGATTCTGCTTAACGACCAACCGCTAATATTGGTCAATAGAGGGCAGTAGACTGCGTATAATAAATGACTCGTTTTCCTTCAAAATAAAGGTCCCAAGGAACTATTTGAATAAGGCAGGAGACGATTTAATGATCTGTATAAATGGGCCACAACTATGTAAACATAATGGTTTAGCTAAATGAATTGATACTACTGCTACAAATACTTATTCTAATAATAATACTACTTCGAATAGTATTATTGAGAGTACTACTTGACTGCGATCAGTAAGGGATACGTACAACAGTGGTGATGGTAAATATTTCCTTTTTATTTATCTGGTAAAATAACAAAAAGGGAAGCATTTGGAAAGAGGCTCAAAGTTAACAGTCAGGAAATACAAAAATATAGATAAAACAGCTGACTGGATTCCACGCTTAGCTCCTTCTCGGCCCCCTCTCTCTCTCTCCAAATGGGAAAAAAAAAACGATTTTTCTTTGGATCAACATATAATATATGGACTGTATATTTATGAGACATCTTTTACACAGGATGAACAAATCCATGTCAGATCCCAGCATGCGGCCGGACAGGAATCACTGAATGATCCGGTACTGTCCTCCAACAGTTGGCAAATGACCCCTCCCCAGCTTCGCTTGTTTATTTTAACAGATTACTACACACTCGTCCCTTAATGCACAAAGCCCTCTCTTCCCCCCCCCCCCCCCCCATCCACTCCCCCCCCTCCATCCCCACTCAAAACCCTCCAGTCTCTCTGGTGTATAAAAAAAAAAAAAAAAGAATCACAGCAATTTATCCTCCTCCTCCTCCTCCTCCTCCTCCTCCTCCTCCTCACGGTGAAGCCTGGGAACGCAGCCCCCCACCCCTCGCCCTGCCCCTTCAGGTGTGGTGTGGAGGTGCGACCTTGGAAGCCTCCCTCACTCCTCCTCCTCCTCCTCCTCCTCCGGGCCCCTCCCTCACTCCTCCTCCTCCTCCTCCTCCGGGCCCCTCCCTCACTCCTCCTCCTCCTCCTCCTCCTCCTCCTCCGGGCCCCTCCCTCACTCCTCCTCCTCCTCCTCCTCCTCCTCCTCCTCCTCCGGGCCCCTCCCTCACTCCTCCTCCTCCTCCTCCTCCGGGCCCCTCCCTCACTCCTCCTCCTCCTCCTCCTCCGGGCCCCTCACTCCTCCTCACTCCTCCTCCGGGCCCCTCACTCCTTCTCACTCCTCGTCACTCCTCCTTCTCCACCGGGCCCCTCACTCCTTCTCACTCCTCGTCACTCCTGCTCCAGCGGGCCCCTCACTCCTCCTCACGCCACCTCCTCCTCGTCGTCCACCAGGCCCCTCTTGGAGGGGGGCACCAGGTGCTCGGGGAGCTTCCCCGGCAGCTCGTGGCCCTCCAGCTTCACCTTGATCAGGTGGTTGGCCAGGGCGAACTCCTCATCGTCCAGGAAGCCGTCCTTGTCCACGTCGGCCAGCTTCCAGATCTTGCCCAGCACCGTGTTGGGGAGCTTGGACTTCACCATCTCCTTCTTGGCGGCGGCGCCCGACACCTTGCCGTTGATGGGCGACAGCGTGTAGAAGATCTCGTCGTAGGTGGGCTTGTCGCGGCCCACCACCCACTCCATCTCGTCGATGCCCTCGCTGGCGCCCTCGCCGTAGCCGTGGCCGAAGGGCCCGTTCATGGTGCCCTCAAAGGCCCCGCCCTTCACCTTCTGGCTGGGCATGTCTGCCTCCTCCTGCCGCACCAGGATCATGAGCTTGGCGATGTCGTTGGCCAGCATGTCCTCCACCGCCTCCAGCAGCTTGGGCCGCAGCACGGGGAACTTGGTGAAGTCCTGGCCATTCAGCAGCTCCTGTCAGGAGGAAAACAGGAACATGGGCGATGGAAATAGATCAGTTGCCTGCGAGAGGGGAACCCAGTGCACAAGAGGCAGGATGTCCTGACCAACCAGGAAAAATAAATCTCCCCCGCCCAGCCCTGATGGGAAGGCCGGGGGCCGGAGAGAGGGCAGAGGGTAGAGGGCGCCTCGGGGCGAGGGTCAAAGGTCGCTCCGTGGAGAACACCCGACCCATTGTGAGCGGAGCTGAAATGCCTCTCAGAGGGATTAATTATACATAAAGTGTACTTTGCGTTCCACTCGCCTCACCGGAATCTATTTAAGAAACCTCTGAAGCCTCTTACGGTTTCTTCCTCTCAGGTCTTTGAGAAGCTAGACGTCGTCTGACTGAGAGGCGCAGTGACACTGCTCACTGCTGCCGCCGCCTTTCATCCAAAATAGATTCACGCTTTTGTTTTTCGACAGAGATAAAAATGTAGAATAAGAACATAAACCCTGTAATGATTTGATACGTGAGCGGAGGGGTAATCAAGGAGGGAGAGTGGGCCTGGAGAGTATTGGCTCTGAGCGTGGAGACCGCTGCGGCTCTACCTGGCCTCAGACACAGCTGCCAGTGGGTTTCTCATTAGTGGAGGGGATAAGAACACGTTTAGGTCATGTCTGCTCTATGTCTGTGGTGGTGAGGCTGGGGCCTGAGACACCTCCCCCCTGAACTCATGAGGAGGAACCACGACCAACGCTGGATAGAGCCGGTGGGTTCTTATCTTGTTCAGTATTTAGAGTAAAGAGAGCCAATCGTAGTATCCCTGTTCATTTGGGGCCGGGGATTAAAGCTTGGAATTCCTCGGCCTGTTGGGATTTCTCCTCAGTGACTCTCAGATGAGACAGTTAAATTCTTCGAAAAATCTCATCTCATGGTTGAATCACTCTGGGCTGGCTGCAAAGATAATAATCACACTGCAAGTGTAACAATTATGATCGCAGGCTACATAATGTACACTACCGTTCAAAAGTTTGGGGTTACTGAGAAATGTCCTTATTATTGAAAGAAAAGCACTGTTTTCTTCAATGAAGAGAACATTAAAGGTCCCATGGCATGCTACTTTATGGATGCTTTAATATAGATATTAGTGGGCCCCTAACACGGTATTTGAAAACATTCCCGAAATTCAGCTGTGTTGCAGAATTACAGCCACTACGAGCCAGTCGCACATTGAGCTTTCCCCAAACGTGCCGTTTCGGTGTCTGTAGCTTTAATGCAAATTAGGAGGAGAGAGGCGGGTCAAGGAGGAGGTTGGGGGAGCGGCCCTAAGCAGCTTGCGGCCACGGTACCATGCGCTCGGTTTACAGTGGATGTATTGCAATGGCGAGGCACACACAGCCTTTGGCCGTGTTCTGTAAATATTCTAGAACACTCTGGATGCTCCGGCGGGAGTTCTGGAGCTGTACATCTAAATAATATCATATTATACATAGATATCTATATAATATAATATATAATATCACGGCCACAAGCTGTGTGCGCCTCCAGACGATATTAGGGTGCGGCGGGGCTCAACGATGGCTGAGATAACCCCAACTACAGTCTCGTTGTGGAAATACCAGAGACGTCAAAGAACCAACGTGTTATGCCCAATAACAGCAACAGCAAAACGGTTATCCAAATAACAAAGAGGTGTACAACACCTTTGTTACAGTGAGTGTACACACACACACACACACACACACACACACACACACACACACACACACACACACACACACACACACACACACACACACACACACACACACACACACACACACACACACACACACACACACACACACCATTGGCGGGCAAAATTCTCTGGGCTGGCAAGGCAGAGAAAGGGGATGTGACATCTCCCCTTAAGACGACAAAAATTCCAAAACGGCACGTGTGAGCTTTGTTTATTCGAAGGCAGAGCAGAATTCCTAGTTCTCGTTTTACACACAACAAAAATTCTAGCTACTGGGGGAGCATAGATAGGCGCCGCTAGGGGAACCTATATTAATGTTAGAAAACCTCAGAAAGTGACATTTTCATGCCATGGGATCTTTAAATGAATCAGAAATACAGTATAGACATTGTTCATGTGGTAAATGACTATTCCATCTGGAAACGGCTTTGATGCATCGCGATTCTCTCTAGAACTCTTCCATCTCAATGCAGATGAATTAATTTGCTCACCTGCTGCAACATTCTGTTCCCCAGAGAGAAATCATTTTAGTAATTTTAAAATTATTTAATTTATCTTCAGTGTTTATTGGTCAATCTGATTTGTCTTGACACGATTGCGATTCAGCCTACGCATAGCATGCACGCAAACTCACAGCCAGACACAAGAAAGATTAGAAAGAAAAGATAACTGAAACCTATTTTTTACATACTTCAATATTGTGTTGTAATGCAAGATGGATTGATTATTGCATTGTTCATAGAAAGTCATATTTGTTAGAAGTTAATTCATCTGTTGATGTCTTTAATGATCATCTCAAGAGTACGAAGTGATTAACAAACTCTGAGTAACAAACCCAGATTGTATACCAGTGTATATATATATTTGAGAATCACGCATCGAAATGTACATAAAAAAAATTGTTACATCGAGATGCATCGATAATCGTTTTACAATCAAATCGTACAGAGGCCCTTTCTAGCCATCGTAACTGTGTTAATGCTACATTGTTTAGCTGATCAGGTTGAATGCTAATTGATGGTTACAAAACCCTTGTGAAATTAAATTAGGACCAATGAAAACTGTTGATTAAAAGTGTGTGATTTCATTGAGAACACGATATTGGCAGGGTGACCCCAAGCTTTTGAACGGTAGTGTATATAATGACCTAATAGCATTTATGCTGATAAAGACAACAACACTAGAGCGAACATGACCCTGGTGACCCACCTGCATCTTGGCGATGTTGGGGAAGTCCCCGGGGGAGATCTGGTGCTCCTTCTCGATGCGATGGTAGATCTCCGACAGGTTGGCGATCAGCTCCTTCTTCTTCGTGTCCTTCCCGAACATCGCCGGCATCTCCTTCTTCAGCGAGCTGATGATGTAGGCTTGCACCTGGACGCCACACACACACACAAAAGTGTCTCATCATCAATCACTTTTTTATGTCTGTGTGTGTGTGCACGAGTGTGCGTGTATATGTTTTGAGGAACTTGTGCCCTTCCAAGCCCAACAGAATATATTTCATTGATTATTTTGTTGTGTGACTTTGTTTAAAACACAAATTGGATGATTTAAAGGACAAATCCGGTGTAAAATGGATCTGGGATATGTTTAGTATGATAACGAGTCGGAATGTTCATTTGGGAGCAAAAAAGCGCGCATAGACGCATTCTTAAGTTGGCTGTTTTTAGCCGATTCTACCAAAACGCTATAAACTTGGAACGATGGGGGCATGTGTTATGGTAAAAACTAGATCTTTATTTTAAACCACTTAAAAGGCTAGAAGTAGCCCGACTCTTCTTTGGTAGTATAATAAGGGTCTTAACATACCTATCGAGTCTTAAAGATAAGATGGCGTCGATGGATGAACTACTGAAGGTATTGTGTATGAATGTCCTTTTTAATAAACAATCTTTACACTTACAAAGTTATCAATGCCTCGTTTTATATGATAAGACCCTTATTATACTTATGAATGCGTATATATACACGCGTTTTTTTTGCTCCGAAACGAACATTCCGACTCGTTATCATACTAAACATATCCCAGATCCATTTTACACCGGATTTGTCCTTTAAGGTACAGTTATGATTATTTCAGTTTAATTTATGAGCAGATGATGGTGAAAGCTTTGCATGAATTACAACTTTTCCACACGACTTGCCAACAAAAGTATCAGTTTTGAGCTGAAATTCAAAGACAAAAGGGCAGATATGAGCCACACTTTGGAGATGATACTTTGCCTAAAAGGGCCGCTATGAGGCGTGATCGATGCGAGGGTGATTGATTTACAAAGGAAACGCATCACAGCCAGCGGTGCGTCTGTACCTTGGCGAGGCGCGCCCGCTTGATGAGGTCGTTGAGTTTGCGCAGCGCTGCGTTGCGCGGCAGCGACTGGATGTCCAGGAACAGGTCCTGCTCCTCGGCCTCAAACAGCTTCCTGTTGTCGGGCACCAGAGGGGCTGGGCCCAGAACGACCCAATGTAGACCCGCACCACCTAGAACAGCCAAGGGGTGGAGAGTGTTAGGGTACACACACACACACACGCGCGCGCACGCACACGCACGCACGCACTGAGGGAAGGAAGTTCAACCCATTGGGTGACATGCCATCATGAGCGGGTGTTTAAAAAGAAAACACACACACACACACACACACACACACACACACACACACACTTGTACATCAAGAAAGTCCAACAAGTCCAACAGGTCTGGAGTGGAAAGTCTTTGCAAGACGATACTCAAAGTCAGTGAATTATTCTCCAGGGGTTCCAAAGGTTGGTCAGTGTTAATCATGGCCCGATGGAACAACCATTAACGAACCCTCTGCCTCTCCCATGACATAAGGTGAAGGACACCGATCCACGGTACTATAAAAGCAACCTGCAAGAACCCTTGCCCTGCATCTTTGAGAACGCCGTTTCCCGTTCAAAACACAGGTGCAAGGCACCTGCACTCCATGAGAGAGCGAATCTTTCATTAAGTCGCGCTCTGGATACTAAACATGTCAGACAATGAGCTTGTTTTTGCATAAACAGGATAATATTTGTTTGTTTTGTGAATGTACAACCGGTTCTCCAGCGTGTGCTCCGCCTCTCCTTGGATACAGAGAGGCCGTCTATTAATAACCCCGCCCCCCCCGGGCGGCCCGG